>NC_091453.1:53828034-53988732 GCF_964237555.1 Oryctolagus cuniculus | reverse complement strand
CGATAGACTTTGAAAACAATTATTTGAAATGCAGCGAGACATGGAGAGAAAGAGAAACAGAGAGATCTTCCATCTCCTGGTTCCACTGCCTAAATGCCCAAAACAGCCAGGGTTGGGCCGGGCCCAAGCCAAGAACCAGGAATGTCATCCAGTTCTCTCACACTGGTGGCAAGGGCCCAATTACTTGGGCCGTCTTCTGCGGCCTTTCCAGGGGCATTAGCAGGAAGTTGGATGAAAAGTGAAATAACTAGGATTCAGATCTACACTCTGATATGAGCTCCAGAGACGGGCCAGATAGATAGTTATTACGCTAAAAGTTGGTAAGTACTGTGAATGATTATACTTTTTTTTAAAAAGAAAGATTTAGTTTTCATTTATTTTCTTCTTTTTTTTCAGATTTTTGTATGTATTTAAAAGGCAGGGAAACAGAGGCAGAGAGAGACACACACACACACACACACACGTCTTCCATCCACTGGTTCACTCCCCAAATGGCAACGACGACTGCAGCTGGGCCAATCTGAAGCTAGGACCCTGAAGCTTCTTCTGGGTCTCCTATGCAGGGGCCCAAACACTTGGGTCATCTTCTGTTGCTTTCCCAGACCATAGCAGAGCGCTGTATTGAAGTGGAACAGCCAGGACTCGAACTGGTGCCCATAGGGAATGCTGGCACTGAAGGTGTTAGTTTTACTTGCTATACCACAGCGCCAGCCCCTGATTACACTTCTTTTTTCATCTTAAAAATTATTTATTTATTTAAAGGCAGACTTACAGAGAAACAGAGGCAGACAGAGAGGTCTTCCATCTGCGGTTCATTCCCAAATGGCTGCAATGCCCGGAGCTGAGCTGGATCCTAAGCCAGGAGCTTGGAGCTTCTTCTGGGTCTTCCATGTTGGTGCAGGGGCGCAAACACTTGGCTCATCTTCTACTGCTTTCTCAGGCAGTAGAGTAGCCAGGACCCGAACCCGGTACCCATATGGGTTGCTGGCACTACAGGCAGTGGCTTTATGTACTACACTATAGCGCTGGCCCCATTGGACCATCTTCTACTGTTTTCCCATATCATAACAGATAGCTGGATCTGAAGTAGAGCAGCTGGGACTCGAACCGGCACCCTATATGGATGATGGCACTCAGGTGGCAGTTTTACCCATCATGCCACAGTGCCAGCCCCTAAATAAAATCTTTAAATTCACCATTAGTTAAAAAAAATTTTGCCTCTTCAAAAAAATTTTTTAATTTTTGATTAGTTTTTGTATAATATTCCCTTCCTCCCTTCCCCTCTCTCCCTCCTTCCTGCTTTCTTTCTGGCTGTCTTTTGTTTTCGAGATAGCATATTGTTTGTATTCTTGATATATCACTTTTTTTTTTTTTTTAGATTTATTTGAAAGGCAGACATCTGCTGGTTCACTCCCCCAGATGGCTGCCATGGCCAGGGCGTGGCTAGGCTAAAAGCAACAGCCAAGAACTCCATTCACAACTCCCACGTGGATTTCAGGGGCCCAGCGACTCGAGGCATTTTCTGCTGCCTTCTCAGGTGTATTAGCAGAAAAATACATTGAAAGGGGAGCCGCTGGACTTGATATAGTGCTCCAGTGAGATGCCAGCCAACAGCTTATACTGCTGCACTACAATGCTGGTTCCTCACCATTTGTTTTCAGAATATCCTGTGAGAATCCTGAATAAAAGGAAAAACACAATAAAATGGGAAATTATTTGAGGGTACTTTAGGAAGTTCATGGAAAGTAGAATAGATTAGTATAAAAATTTTGAAACATGCATATCAGGGTCTTCAGAGAATTCATTGAACATACCCATTGTGAAAAAACATGCAGTTCAGTATTTTTTGAGCCAAAATAAACTTGATTATTATTTATTATTTGAGTTGGTAGGGGACGAGAAAGATTGAGAGCATGCTCCCTTCTGCTCATTCACTCCTTAAATGCCTACAGCAGCTGGGTCTGGGCCAGGCTGAGGCCACGAGCCAGTACTTGGGCCATCTTCTGCTCCTTTCCCAGGCCATAGCAGAGAGCTGGATCAGAAGTGGAGCATCCGGGACTTGAACCAGCACCCACATGGGCTGCCGACACTGAAGGTGGTGCCTTTACCTGTTAACACCACAGCACCGGCCCCCATAGACATTATTAGTTTTGATTACTTAACATCTTCTCCCTCATGTCCTATCATGATGTAGTATTCTGACTTGACTACTCCACCCCGTTTATAGGAATAGTCTATTTTGGTAAACAATGAGGAATGTAAGTTTCCCTCATTCTGTTAGGTCTGGGGTTTCTGCTAGGCCTAATAAGTTGGCTGACTGTTATTTGAAGGTATGCTTTATGGCAGAGGCTAGCAAATTTTTTCGGTAAAGGACTGGGTAGTTTTTGCTCAGCTATGCTATTGTAGTGTGAAAGCAGCAACAGACACCGGGTTAACCACGGGACATGATTGTGTTCTGAGAAAATCGCATATACAGGGGCAGTCAGCAAGCTGAATTTGCCCTATGGGCTGTAGCAGTGCTGACACCTGTTCTCTAGCATGAAGACATTTCAAAAAGTTTATGGAAAAAGGAATGAAACGATAAGTTTATTTTGATATGAAATTTTTTGAAATCTATGCATACTTTTCCTTAATATGGATTTTCTACGAGTTTCTTGAAGAAGCTTGCTTTTTTTTTTTTTTTTTTTGATATTTATCTATTTTATTTGAAGGAGTTACACAGAGAGAAGGAGAAGCAGAGAGAGAGAGGTCTTCTGTCCGATGGTTCACTCCACAATCGGCCACAATGGCTGGAGCTGTGCTGATTCAAAGCCAGGAGCCAGGAGCTGCTTCTGGTCTCCCATGTGGGTGCAGTGGCCCAAGGACTTGGGCCATCTTCCACTGCTTTCCCAGGTCATAGCAGAGAGCTGGATCGCAAGTGGAGCAACCGGGTCTCAAACTGGCGCCCATATGGAATGGCAGCGCTTCAAGCCATGGCGTTAACTCGCTGTGCCACACTGGCCCTGAAAATGCTTGTGTTCATCCTGAAGGACTTTATAGAGAAAGACTCAGAGATCAAACATTCAGAATGATTTTATTCACAATGTGTGTAACACAATAACAACACAGCTGTGCTTGAATCAGTCAAAATCTTGTTATCCATGTCTTCTGTGCATGACTGGCAGAGTGCTATTCAGTGGTTCTTTAGGAAATTCATGGGGAAAAGGAGCTAAAAATCGGTTTATTGTGCTGCAAAAAATTGTGAAATCTTTGCATCTTTTTTTTTTTTCATAATCCATGTTTTTCATGAACTTTTTGATGACCTCTTGTATAATCTTTATGGGCCATGTTAACTTCCATCTCTGGAGAGGAACTTCTTTTTGTCTTGGGTCTGTCTTTGCCTTGCATGGGTTACAAGTGATGTGATCTTTACATTGTTTGCTTTTTCCTTAGCATTGTTAGCTCTGACACTTCCTCACCAGCATGTCTTCTACCTTAGTTAGGCTCATAAATGGATATAATATAGAAGTTAACTTTGGATATAACCACTGCCCTAACAGTCAAAGTGGGAGGCTGTGGTTTGCTAATTTTCTATGTCAACCCCTTAATTGGGTTTTTGGCACATTAGAAGGGAGCTGGATCTGAAACAAAGCAACTAGGGCTCTGATAAGGGATGCTGTATCATGGGATACTGGTGGTTTAATCCACTGTGCCCCCAACACCAGCCCCTGTTGCCTTCTCTTTTAAAAACAGAGCAGATCTCAGACATACCCCATCTCATTAAATAAACTTTAATTTTTAAAAAATTAGCACATGATATACCCTACATGATTATAAAACTTTAATTTGTATCTGATACTTTGTTTCAATTAGGGCCCTTTTAATTGTGTGTAGTTTTACAGTGAATTACCCTGTAGATAGTTTTATACATATGTATTTTTATATTTTAGTTTTTATTTCTTTGATTTCCTAAAGAGATAGAACAGATAACAATCTTTTTTGCAGGGCCAAGTATTTGGTTTAGTGGTTAACACATGTACAAACCATATTGTGTTACCTGGGTTGAAGTCCCATGTTTCAGTTTCCTGCTATGTTAATGCATGCTCTGGGAGGCAGCAGGTAAGGGCTCTAAAGTTCCTGCTACCCACATGGAACACCTGGGTTAAGTTCTGGGCTCTTGACTTTGGCCTGGTCCTGCTCATGCTATTGAGGACATTTGGGGTGTGAACCAACATGTGGTAGATCTTTCTCTCTCTATCTCTCCTCCCACCCCACCATGTCTTTCTGCCTTTAAAAACATTTTTTTTTTTTTTTTTACAAAATGTTACTTGAGTCTTATTTTTGTTTTTCATACTGTTGCTGATTGATTTGTTTGAGAGACAGAAGGGAGAGACAGCACTTCCTTCTGTTTTACTCCTGAAATGCCTACAGTGGTAAAGTCTGGGCCAGGCTGAAGCCAGGAGCTGGAAACTCAATCCAGGTCTCCCAAGTGAGTGGCAGTAAACCAACTAATTGAGCCATCATACTGCCTCCCAGGATCTGCATTAGCAGGAAGCTGGAGTTGGAAAGGGCACCCAGTCACTCTGATGTGGGATGTGGCATCTCAACTGCTAGGCTAAATGCCTACTTCCTCATACTGATTTTTCATCTATCATGTGGTAGGTATTTTTCTCAGTTTGGCTTATAAATTAATTTTTTACAAGTTTATTTACTTTTTTTTTTTTAAAGATTTATTTATTTAGAAGGCCAAGATACAGAGTCAGGGGCAGAGAGAGAGAGGTCTTCCAACCATTGGTTCACTCCTCAAATGGCCACATCTGCCGAAGCTGGGCTTATCCGAAGCCAGGAGCCTGGGGCTTCTTCCAGATCTCCCACATGGGTACTGGGGCCCAAGGATCATTATTTTCTATTTACATTTCATGATAAAGATAAAAATGTTTTCTCATGGTTCATAATTCATTTATGCCATTAATAATTAATGTTTTCTATTGATCTCTTTAGTGTGTGGTATGTAACTGATTTTTTTTTAAATATTTACTTATTTATTTGAAAGTCAGAGTTACACAGACAGGGAAGGAGAGTCAGAGAGAGAGAGAGGTCTTCCATCCGCTGGTTCGCTCTCCAATTGGCAGCAATGGCTGGAGCTGCGCCAATCTGAAGCCAGTAGCCAGGAACATCTTCCTGGTCTCCCATGCGGATGTAGGGGCCCAAGGCCTTGGGCCATCTTCTACTGCTTTCCCAGGCCATAGCAGAGAGCTGGATTGGAAGTGGAGCTGCCGGCTCTCGAACTGGCACCCATATGGGATGCTGGCACTACAGGAGGTGGCTTAACCCACTACACTACAGAGCCGGCCCTGTAACTGGATTTTCTACAAGTCCAGGGTTCAGGGGGTTGTATTAAGGCTACTTGTGAGGATCGTAGAATAAGGGCTTCCAGAATCTTTTCTCCACAGTTTGTTCTCTTTTTTTTCTTTTTAAATTAAAGATTTATTTATTTGAGAGGCAGATTGCAGATAGAGAGGACTATCACATGCTGGTTCACTCTCGAGATGTCCGCAACAGCCAGAAGTTTGCCGATCCAAAGCCAGGAGCCAGGGCTTCTTCCAGGTCTCCCACATGGATGCAGGAGCCTGAAGACTTTGGCCATCTTCCACTGCCTTCCTAGGCATATTAACAAGGAGCTAGATTGGAAGTGGAGCAGCCAGGACTCGAACTGGTGCCTGTATGGGATGCCGGCACTGTATCCTACTATGCCACAGTGATGGACTTCTGTTTTCAATGTGACTTAAATACCCTCTCGGCTCCTGTTTCTCTGAATATCCTCTCAGTTTTTTCCCTACTCTGTATGCTTTCCACTGACAGGAGATGGCAAATTTTTTCTTATAGTATGTCAGGTTTTGTGGCTCTGGTTTCTGCCACTGTGGCATGAGACAGTAGACAATACTAATTGAAGGAATGTGCTGTGTTCCATTTGGAAGTATTTGACAAAAAAAATCAGTGGGTGGGGTTAGTCTCTTAAAACCTGATTTGTGTCCTCATGCTGTTCTGCTTAGTTACTCTGGTCTTCCTCATGTTCAGGCCCCTGATTCTCCCTCTGCCTCTTAGAGCACTTTTTCACCTCCAGTCTTTGTTACTGATTACTTGTTTTCCATTTTTCGCAATTTTAAGTTTCTGAGAGCAACAGGGTTGCATGTCATTAATAATAGCATATGCTGGGGTGTGAAAGGGATTAGCTTGGCTGTCTGCCTTGTTGCTTCAGTCCTCATATAACCAGTTCCAAACAACTACATTCCTGTTGAGGATCTGTTCCTTGCAATCCACATTTCATTGTGAGGAACGATGCTCATTTGGATCGATTTTATTAAGTTTGTGGAACTCCACTCTAGTGTCGTATCATTAACGTGATGGAGCTTTATCTCTCTAGTTGCTGTGCATGTTATCTTCTACTACAGACTGCTTTTCTCATACTCTTGTCTTCCTCTGCTCCCTTGCTACTAAATACTTAAATTTTCTTTTCTCACTCGTAACTTGAGCTTTTGCAACCGCTATCTGTGTGGCTTCCATTCCACCTCATCTCGCTCTGCAGACTTAGTGCTTTTGCTGTTGCCATTCATTCACTATGCTGCCCCATTGTCATTAAATTGCGAATCTGATTCCCTGTGGGTTGTTGAGTTTCCTGAGACTGCAAAGAGTGATACTAGCTGCATGACACATCTAGGACCTTTCCCCTTATTGATTGAATACCCATATGCCGGATTTCAGAATGTTTTGCACCATAATAAAGTTACCTTTTAATTCCATTTCTCATGAGCTTTTTGAAGTACCATCATGTGTACACATGTCTGTTTTTCAAGATCCTTTAGCAAACTACCGTAAGTATGTTCAATATAATTTAATTGCTCTAAAATTGGAAGGCAATCAAATCACTTCCAAGGCATCCAGAAGTCTCATATCTGACTGTAGAACTTAACAGTCTTATAGATAACTCTGCAACCCTGCTCTCCATAAATCCTGATTCTCTTCCTTCTGCTAACCGCTTCCTTTTCGGCTATTTATCCTATTGCTGATGGACAGTTCCTGCTTTTTTTTTTTTTAATTTTTTATTTATTTTTATTTTTATTTTTTTTGACAGGCAGAGTGGACAGTGAGAGAGAGAGACAGAGAGAAAGGTCTTCCTTTGCTGAGTTCCTGCTTTTTATAGCTTCTGATTTCTATGCCTACTTGCAAGTTGCTCTTAAATTTTTCATGACTGTTACATAGACTGTAGTGTGTTCTTTCATCTGTGTTTCCATTTGCTTCAGCTACTGAGTTTCTGTTTCTTCCATTATGTATTGGCTTGCCAGTGCACTTTGTTTTCTGATCACCTCATATTTTGAGCTTATTTGTAGGTTCCACTTACTGCCTCTCCTTCCTTTTAAAATAAGTTCTGCTTGCTTATGGCCCTCATGGCCTCTCCTCTGCATTGCATTCGTTCACCTTTGGTTAGTTATCTTTTGCTAACTGTGTTTACCTGTGATAGCCCAGCTTCAGTTCCTGAGAACACAGATTTACTAGGCCTGTGGTATCCAGTTTAGTGTGTATACCAAGCCACAGTTTGTGGATCTTCACTCTTGTATTCTGCAGGATTTTTTTTTTTTATTTCAATCTTTATTGTTTTTAGTCTGCTTGCTTCTTATATCTTACAGTGTATCCACTAACAACTGACTTCTCTATCCTTTGTTTCAGGGGTTGTAATTGCAAAATCCTGCAGGATCCAGATGGGGTAAATGTATAAGATGGTTCTTATATTCATTCTCTTCCTTTTTTCTTAAAACCAGTTTTTCTCCCCTCTTTTGTTTACCTTTGATAGAGCCCTTTGAAGGGAGATTTCTTTAAAATATAAGCAAGAGTGCAAATATGAGGGCAACTGACTTTTAAGGGGACAGTAGTGTATTGGGGTTGTGGTCAGTTGTAATGTGTAGGCCTCATTCAAAGGGGAAGGCTCTTGATGCTTATTGCTCAGTGTGGGCCTAGGGATTGCTGGGATTTCTGGCACCTACAGGAAGCCTGAGTAGCCTCAGCTTTTAATTGCATCAGTTGCTTTTTGCTTTAATAGCAGAATATGTATGTAAGGGCTTTTTCTTACGTCATAATGTCTGCTTCTTCCGAATTTTACCTTATTTGTAATGATATCTTTGTTTCCCATGTGGTATAAAACATGGGTATATGGCACTTAGCTGTTCACCTCAGCTTGTGGCTTGGCAGTTTCCTTCCTTTGGGCAGTCTTTAAAAGTGGGCCATGATTTTGAATGCTGGTGTATAAGTTAGAACGAAATGGATTTAAGATAGAGCATAGATAAGAAAACTGGCAGATATCAAGCCGCCATCTGACAAAGGGTAAGTATTGTTCTATGAAATTTTTGTTACAGCTGGATGTATGTATCAGAGTCCTTAACAAAAGTTCACGGAAAAATGGAGTTAAAAAAGATGTTTCTTTTGGTGCAAAAGCTTTTGAAATCATGCATAGTTTTTTCGTAATACGTACTTCCCATGAACTTTTTAAAGGCTCTCGTAAGTATGTCTTTGCTCCAGTGCAATTTTAGTTCTTAATGTGGAGTGAACAACTTCACAAGACACCAGGTGAGATATTGTGAGGAAACAGGCCTCCTCTAGACTATATTCCTCCTGTAGATTGGTCTCTTTTGGCCCACGTGGTATTTCTTTAGAATCAGGTCGTTACGGACAATGACCAAAGAGATCAAATGGCAGGCACACAGTTTATTTTCACATGCAGGCTTGATTAGACTCATGTCTCAAGAGTCAAGCCCCAGCCTCTGTCTTTTCCGTTTTTATATATAGATTTGGGAACATGATGACCCCCCCCCCCACTTCTATACCCTAAATTTAGCAAGGCAGTTTCATGGCATTTTGAAGCGGGGAGAGCACACTGTTATTTTAGGCCCTCAGGGATTAGCAAATCACAAGGTAAGATAGTTTTACATATTTACAAGTTAAAATGAGTTTACATAGAAAGGTACTTTGTCCTGAAATATCAGAAGACTAGGTCTAAATTTCCACTGAGGCCAGGTGGTGCTAGGCTCATTTTAAGGAAGGACCTTCTGCTATCTACTTTATCACATTGTGTGCTAGCCTGTTTTACTTTTTTGATGTTACCTGCCTAGCCACTTTGACCTGCTATTTCAGAAGAATCTAATTAAAGAAGTTGGTCGGCTAGTCCTTTCAGGATTAGTGAGGGATTTGAGGAAGCTAGCTTTAAAAGCCTTACCAGTTCTCACCCTCTCACTGTCTCTTCCTTGTAACTAAATTTGTCAGTGTTGCTGTAAAGAGTACCTACTATTGAACCTCTTTTTTTTTTTTTTTTTTTTTTTTGACAGACAGAGTGGACAGAGAGACAGAGAGAAAGGTCTTCCTTTGCCGTTGGTTCACCCTCCAGTGGCCACCGGGGCCGGTGCACTGTGGCCGGTGGACTGCGGCGGGCACACTGCGCTGATCCGAAGGCAGGAGCCAGGTGCTTCTCCTGGTCTCCCATGGGGTGCAGGGCCCAAGGACTTGGGCCATCCTCCACTGCACTCCCTGGCCACAGCAGAGAGCTGGCCTGGAAGAGGGGCAACCGGGACAGAATCCGGCGCCCCGACCGGGACTAGAACCCGGTGTGCCGGTGCCGCTAGGTGGAGGATTAGTCTGTTGAGCCGCGGCATTGGCCTGAACTTCATTTTTGAAGTCGATTTGCAATTTGGCACAAGCCTGTGCCAATGCTTCTATTGTGTTTTAGCTTCATTTTCCTAACAACATCTTGAATTACTGAGTTGTTTATATCTCAGATACGCAGCTTTTACTTGTCAAAGTTTTCATTATTATGTATCATGGTACTAATTTGTAGTTGTGTTGAGTCAAGTGGTGTATTTTCATTCTTTATTTTGAGGGACTTTGTGCTACATTGCAGGATATCTTAAATCCCTAGCTGCTTTCCACTAAGTCTAATAACCCCAATCATCATAAGAACTAAAAAATCCCCACAAATTTTCACAACACTGCTCATGAATACTGTTTTGAATAAGACTCATTGTTCTAGATAGTGCTCTTCTATGGATGGTATTTCAGTTTTTGAAAATCTTTATTCTACTTTTCTCACCTGTTTATATGTAGTTTATTTGTCGACAGGCCATTTGAGCTTATGCATCCCTAATATCTGTTTCTTTATTTGGGGAAAAACTTTCTTCTTCAACTTTGGCTGATGTTTACCTGATTCTTTGTTCTACAGTTCAAGTACCTGGGAGCCAGAGGATCTCCTTGGCTCAGCTCATCCTTTTTGTCTAGAGCTTTTCACTTCAGATCATATCATAAACGTCTGGCTTACTCCTTTGTCCTTTGATTTGGTGCCATATGAATGAAAACAGTTTCTTTGGCTATGTATTAAGTAGGAATTTTGTGCAATTCCCTTTTCTTTAGAAGAGTCTAAGGGTGTATGTGGTATACACATAACTGATGTGACAGGTAAATTTTACTAAGTGGATGCCAGACAGATAAATATTTCTTAATGTTTATAGCCTAGAACACTTTAACATGTTATAGTATTCTTGTATATAATCCCTACTGTATTCACCTCTGCCTTCTAGATAGTAACAGAAATTGGCCTCAAAATGATGGTATGGTGTAGCTTCAGAAGGTACATAACCCAAATTCATAGAAAGTAGTATAATGGTGTCTTTCCAGGAGTTAGGGGAAGGGGGAAAATAGGGAGTTGTATACTAGGTGTAGGGCTTCAGTTTTGCAAGATGACAAAGTTCTGGAGATCTGTTGTACAACAATGTTGATATATTTAATACTGCTGAACTGTATACTTAAGATGCTTTAGATGGTTAAAAAAAGCAGATAAAGAATATTCCATTAATCAGGCAGTTTCCACAGCCATCAGAATATCCTTGCGTATGTTAAAATACAGAATCTTCTGAGAAAAGGAAGTATATGACCCTATTTACTGCCTTCTAGTTCTGTGTATCAGTGTTCAGCGAAGTGGCCAAAACTGGGCCATCATTTGTTTTTGTTCAGCCAGTCGACAAAGAATTGGTATTTACATTTTTAACAGTTGAGAAAAATAAAAAGGATTATAGCATTTTATGACATGGAAATTATAAACAATTCAGATTTCAGTGTCCATGAATAAAGTTCCATTGGAACACAGCCATTCTCATTCTTTGTTGTGTATGGCTGTTTTTGTGCCATGGTAGCTAAGTAGAGTACTTAGGACAGACCATATATCCTATAAAGGTAAAAATATTTACTACTTGGCCATTAACAAAAAATTAGTCTGTTAGGTCCATCTCTGACCCTTTAAATGCCTAATTAACAGTCTTGTCATGGACTGCTAAGGGCTGTTATCATTTTGATGGCTATACTAAGTGGGGGGTGATTCTCATTTCCTTACACCCTACTGTGAAATGTTAACTCCTTCTGCAAACTTTTTTTTTTTTAAGATTTTATTTATTTTTTTGAGAGGTAGAGTTACAGACAGTGAGAGGGAGATACAGAGAGGGAGGTCTTCCTTTCGTGGGTTCACTCCCCAAATGGCTGCAATGGCTGGAGCTGCGCCAGTCCGAAGCCAGGATTCAGATGCTGCTTCCTGGTCTCAAATGCAGTTGCAGGGCCCAAGGACTTGGGCCATCCTCAACTGCCCTCCCGGGCCACAGCAGAGAGCTGGACTGGAAGAGAGAGGAGCAGCCTGGACTAGAATAGGTGCCCATATGGGATACTGGCGCTGCAGGCAGAGGATTAACCTACTGCGCCATGGCGCCGGCCCACCTGCAAACTCTTAGTGGCTTGAAATCCTGTTAGCAGTTTCTGGTATTTGTATGCTCTTCTATGGTCAAGAGATAGACTTGGTTTAGACTACCATCTTAGATCAGCCAGAGTAGGTGTAACCAACTCCCAGGGTAGAAGAAGATTCTGTATTTGAGTGAAGACAGTGGAAATGTCCTGAAAGGGAATTTTAGCTTTTTCTCTGGAATTGGAGATGGTTGCAAGACAGCTCTGGGAAGGTCAGCAGCAAAGATTGCTGTCTTTCATCTAGTGTGCTACTTCTAACATGCCTCAGTTCCTCTGGGTCTCTGCCTCCCTGCCTTCCTCATTGTCCGCTTAAGCTTTAGTTTGCACCCAAGCTTTTTAGCCCTCTGCTTCCTCACAGATTCTCAGTTACTTGCAACTAAACGTTGCTTATTGCCTCAGTGTCCTTTGCTGCACCTCACTTTCCCCAATTCTGTCCTTGCAGGTTCAACTCCCTCTGCAGTAGGACTTAGTTTTTGCATTTCACAGACTTTATTCCTCAGTGTAAGAATTCCAGTGGCTCCTGCTTGGGTTGTCACTTTTTAAGTGTTAAAATGACATAGCATTTGGATAATATGTCCCACAACTGTTACATTCTGCTTTAGATGATGGGGCAAGCCATAATCTAAAATTCTAAAAATCTTTGCTGACTAGTCCAGCCTTATAGTGCTCTGTTCCTCAGAAACCATCAGGGAGGGACAGTTTATCATAGGCCAGTCTGTGAGTGTAGCCGCCAGTTGATTCATATGTGTTCCTATTATATTTTTGCATCCTCATCTTGACCACTTAAGTACCTGTGCCCCTCATCTTACATACTCATTTCTAAAGATGCTTCTGCCTACACTGTTAAAACTCTCAATCAAGCATACTGAATTACAGACAGATGCTGTAGACAGAAGCCACTGTAGAAACTTACCTGCCTGTTTCAGAAGCCCCCAACCTATCTGATGTTTTTACGCCTTGATCACTTGAAATTTTTCTATTGTAGGGATTGTGCCAAAATTGACTGTCATGTCCAGCAAAGGTATTTTTACGCTGCAGTCTTGTGACAAGAGCTTTGCCATAGTTACTGTGGGCTGTACATCTTTGAACCTGGGTTGTGGAAGGGGTATACTCACTCTCTACCCCACCCCCAGGTAATAACCAGATCATAATATTTCACATCCCTGCTGATGGTATGTTCATGCAATCTAACCTTTTATCACTTTCTAAATTATGTAGGATTTCTGGTCTTAAGAAACTAAAGAGGCTTAGTTTAAATACTAAATGTTTCTCATACAGATGCACATATAACAACAGTAAGGAAGACTGGGATTTCATAAGAATCATTCGAGCAGTGTGGCCTGGGCCTGGGTCCGTGGTTGCTCTAGAGATTTAAGCAAGTGGAATGTGTGGGCCTTTTCTACTATGTCATTGACTTAGTTCAGCTCTTTTTGTTCTCCTGCCTTATCATCTATTTGTTATCTCTCACTTTTGCCTTAGTCTGTCTGGGATGCTACAACAAGTTACCATAGACTGGCTCATGAAAAACAGAAATTTATTTCTCAGCGTCCCAGAGGCTGGGAAGTTCAGGATCAAGGTGTCAGCAGATGTGAAGGCCTGCTTTGCCTGCCCTTGCATGACAGAAGGGGTGAGGGAATTGTTTGGGGTCCCTTTATATATCAGTACTAGTAATCACCTAACAATGACCATACCCCCAGATATCATCACATTGGTCACTAGGGTCAGCATTTGTATAACTTAGGAGTTATACTAATGTTCAGTCTGTGACATGCTTCCTCATGACCTCCTTTGCCAATTGTCCTGTCTTTGGTAAGTTGCTCAGTGTCAGCTTTCATTGCTAATTAGGTTGTTCTCACAGTTCATGCTCAAATTTTAGAGTAAGAGTTTAATTGGCCTAGCTTAGCTTTATTTGTCCCATGCTTTTCATGCTTATTATATGTACAAATGAAGAACAGTGTGGAAGGTACGGATTCAATGAGGATGGGAACAGGACTCAAAGAGCTCTGCGTATGTTCAAAAGCCAGTTTTCTGGGGCCATTGCTTTTGACTGTTCATTTGTTGTTTCTCCTAGCCCAGTGGTTCTTCACCAATGAGAACCGCCTAGGGAGCTATCAGAACAAACCTAACCACTGTGATTGTATAGTTGGTTTGGGGTGGCCACAGGCGCAGTGTTTTTAAAGCTCTTTAACCACTGTTCAGTTTCTTCTGCTATTATTTGGCTTTCTCAAATACTGTTTCTCTATCCTTGAACTTCTGCTTACTTGTGGTACTTGTGGATTATAGTATAAGGAAGTCTTCAGAAAGTTATGAAAAAAGTTATTTTAAAAAAACCAATATGGGTTTTAGAATTTCTTTGTACCAAAATTTTTTTAAAAAACTCTTTTACTTGTTTGTAAGGGAGAGAGAACAACAAAGGAAGATCTGTCATCCACTGGTTTACACCCCAAACACCCACACGAGCCAGGGCTTGGGCAGGCCAGAGCCAGGAGCTGGGAATTCAATCCAGGTTTCCTACAGGCGGCAGGGACCCAACCCCTGAGTCCTCACCTGCTCTTCCATGTTATCAGAAAGTTGTAGTTGGGATCAGGGTTGGGACTTGAACCTTGAACCCAGGCATTCTGAAAAGTGATGTGGGTGTCCCAAATGACCTCTTAACTGCTTTACTAAACATCTGCCACAACTTTCATTTTAATAGATTTATTTTATTTGTTTGAAAGGCAGAGTTACAGAGACAGAAGGAAACATACATGCATACACACAAAGAAATATCTTCTGTGCTGATTCACTCTCCAAATGGCCAGAGTACCTGGGGCTGTGCCAGGCAGTAGCCAGGAACCTGGAACTGCATCTAGGTTCTGTTGCCTTCCCAGGCACATTAACAGAGAGCTGGATTGGAATTGGAGCAGCCGTGACTTGAACCTGTGGTCATATGGGACATTAGCATCATATTCATCAGCTTAACCCATTGTGCTACAATGCTGGCTGTTGCCCTGACTTTTTAAAAGGTTTGTAAAAAAATGTATTTGAAAGTCAGATGGACAAACACCTCCAACCTGCTGAATCACACCCCAAATGACCGCAATACCTGGTGCTGGGGCAAGTTGAAGCCAGGAGACTAGAACTCAGTCATAGTCTCCCACATGGTTGGCAGTGACCCAAGTACTTGAGTCATCATCTGCTCCCTCCCGGGCATATTAGCAGGAAGCTGGATTGGGAATGGAGACAAGACTTGCATCTAGTCATTCCTATTTAGAATGCTGGTATCCCAAGAGTGTCCTTACTGATGCCCCTCAAATTAGTTTTTTTAAAGACTTACTTATTTATTGGAAAGGTAGTTACAGAGAGGCAGAGGCAGAGAGAAATAGAGTTCTTCCATTCACTAGTCACTCCCCAAATGGCCGATCGGAAGCCAGGAGCCAGGAGCTTCTTCCAGGTCTCCCACATGGGTGCAAGGGCCCAAGGACTTGGGCCATCTTTCACTGATTTCCTAGGCCATAGCAAAGAGCTGGGTTGGAAGTGGAACAGGTGGGACTTGAACCAGCACCCATATGGGATGCCAGCGTTGCAGGCTTTGCTGGCTACCCAAATAATGTTTTAACGTGATTTCTTTTCACAGACCTGATGTACTCTGGTGCCTCATACATTTGACTTCTCTTCCTCCATGATCTCCCTCAGAAGAGGCTATGGCTATGACAGCATAGTTGAAGTGTGCATTGCAGGAGTTGGCAAACATTTTCTGTAAAGGTCCAAGCATTAAATATTTTAGACTTTCAGACCACATAGTCTTTGTTGCACCTATTCAATTCAGAGAGTCAACTATGAGCAATTCCTAAGTGACTGGATGTATCCATTTCCCTCAGACTCTGGCAGCAGGGACTGGCTTTGTGGCATAGTGGGTTAAGCTGCCACTTGTGATGCCAGAATCCCATATTGGAGTGCTGGTCCAGGTCCTTTCTACACTGCTTCCTGGTAATGTGCCTAGGAAGGCAGTAAAAGATGGCCTAAGTGTTTTGGCCCCTTACTACCCTTGTGGGAGACCTGGATGGAGTTCCTGGCTATTGGAGCTACATTAGGAGTGAAGCAGCAGATAGAATCTCTCTCTTTCTCTCTCTCCCCCACCCTTCTCTAGCCCTGCCCTCTCCCCCCATCATTCTCTGTTGCTTTGCGTTTCATATAAATAAATAAATTTTTTAAATAAAAAAAAATCTTGTAGCTGCTGGCTGTAGTTGGCCAACTCCTGTTCTATTCCTAAACCTCGTTTATTCTTTTTTGATGTAGTTTAAGCTATTGTTCTCTACTTCATTGTAAACTTGAATTTAAAATCACCTTGTAAACTTCTGCTTCTAAAAATTTTTACTTAGGGATATTATAATAATATTTGATTTATAAATTCCTTTAGTCAGAATTAACATGCTTATGATTTTCCTCTTCCCCTTCTATAGATGTTTATTCAAATGTCTTTAATATTCCCAATAATTGAAGTTGGTTCTTAATCTTTCGTATGTTACTCTGTTAGGTATTTTAAGTCACATGTAGTCTGTAGAGATTAGATTTTTTTCTATTAACTTTTTTTAAACTTTCTATTTGAAAGTCAGAGGAAGAGACAGAATGAGGAACCTTCCATCCACTGGTTTACTCCCCAAGTGGCCACAATTACCATGACTGGGCCAGGCTGAAGCCAGGAGCTTCTTCCAGGTCTCCCATGTGGTTGACAGCGGCCTAACCAGTTGGGACATCCTCTGCTGCTTTTCTAGGCACATTAGCAGGGAGCCAGATTGGAAGTGGAGCAACTGGGACTCAAACCGGTGCCCATATGGAGTGTTGCCATTACAGGCAGTGGCTTAACCTCCTTTTACCACAACGCTGGCCCTTCTATTAACTTTTATAATAGCTGGTTATTTTTCCTAGCTTATTGCAAAGTGGAGATGTTGTTTTTCCTAGTATACACATAAAGAGATAGCAATTCAGATACACGAATATAGTCAAGAAAAGTCATGATCCTGTCAGTCAACTGAAGCCACTGTTAAACTGTGTGTAGAGTTCTTGATTTTTTAGCTGCCATTGGTGTTATTGAGCACTTACTTGATCTAATTATAATTTTGCCAACTGTCCTCATTTTGTGCTGATTAAAATTTTATGATCATAATTTGGTTGTAGGAAATTAAAATACTCTTCAACCAAAGATCCTGATTCCATTGATGGATATATTTCTTGTAGAAAACTAAGATATTAGCGTTTGGGACTAGCATTATGGCTCAGTGGGTTACGCTGTTGCGTACAACAATATCCCATATGAGCTCCAGTTTGAATCCTGCTTGCTCTGCTTCAATCCAGACCCTTGATAATGTATGTGTCTGGGAACACAGCAGAAGATGGCCCAAGTATTTGAGCCCCTGCCGCCCATGTGGGTGACCCGGCTGAATCTCCTGGCTCCTGGCTTCCATCTTGCCCAACCTCAGCCGATGCAGCCATTTGGGTAGTGAACCATTTGATAGAAGACCTTTCTCTCTGTCTCTCTCTTTCTTTCTCTCTCTCTCTATAACTCTGCCTTTCAAATAATTCTTAAGCAAGAAAAGGAAGGAAGGAAGCAAGGAAGGAAGGAATTAGGAGTGAGTGTTGTGGCTCAGCAGGTTAAGAAGTTGACTCTTGGGTTGCTCATATTCCATTTTGGTGTGCTGATTTGAGTCCCAGCAGCTCATCTGCTTCCCATCCAGCTTCCTGCTGAAACATCCTAGGAAGGCAGCAGATGATGGCTGAAGTACTTGGGTCCATGCTGCCCTCATGGGAGATTTAGATGGAGTATAGGCTTCTGGCTTAATTCTGATCCGACCCTGGCTGTTTGAGGCATTTGGGAAGCGAACCAGCAGATGGAAGATTCTCTCTCTCTCTGTTGCTCTCTGCCTTTCAAGGAGATGAAAATAAGCAAAATAAGGGGAAAAATTAAATGACGTGTTAGAGGCTGCTTACCTTTCTATTCGTATATCAAGTGTGATTAATGACCTCGCAGCTCATCTTTTTCTTTTTTTTTTTTTTGACCAGCAGAGTGGACAGTGAGAGAGAGAGAGATAGAGAGAAAGGTCTTCCTTTGCCGTTGGTTCACCCTCCAATGGCCGCCACGGCCGGCGCGCTGCGGATGGCGCACCGCGCTGATCCGAAGGCAGGAGCCAGGTGCTTCTCCTGGTCTCCCATGAGGTGCAGGGCCCAAGAACGTGGGCCATCTTATGGTTTAACCCGCTGCACCAAAAAGCACACCCATTTTTGGAAGTGAACCAATGGTTGGAAGACTTTCGTTCTTTCTCCCTCTGTATCTCTCTAACTCATAATAAATGAATCTTTTATTAAAAAAAGTGGGCTCCTATGGACAGTTCTAATACACTAATAGAAAGGACAGGGGGAAGAATTATAACCAGAAATCTCAAATGTGTAGTACTTAATTTGAGTTATGAAAGTTAGTTTTGAATCTTGGAGAAAAAAAACATTGTCTCTATGACTTGGTAACAATATAAAAAAGTAGCTGTGTTGACTGAGCATGTAATGGTATTCACAGCTAAGATTGATTATAATAAGGAAATGAGCGTATGCAGTCTTTCTAGGTTAGCATTAAGGAAAAAGACAAGGTTTAGTGGGGAGGAATCACTGTGCAGGCTTCCTTATGCCCTCTCCCTCCCATCAGTAGTCAGATAGTACATTTTTCTGCAGTAATCAAAATTTTACCATGCATGTGTTATGTTACTGCTAGGGAAGCCCATTAGAGAATCAACACTCTGGGTTTTTTATTGTGGGTTAGTCTTGTAGGCATGTTCTGCTTAGCCCAACTTCCATACTCACAGAAAGCAGATGTTCAGCAGGATCCATCTTTATTTTTATAGTGTAGGCACAGTTAGGGAAAGTTTCCTGTTAGGGTGCATTTGTGTTTAGTAATGAAATTCCTAGATGCCAACCAAGGGCCCACCTTGGAATTATGTCTTCCCACTCAGGCATGCTATTTTTTGACTGTATAACGAGATCAAAATTAGAGTTTTCTGTATTTGATCACCTTTAGATTCTGCTTAAGGGGAGAGGTGGGCCGATGGAGTTAGAGTGGGTTTATGATTTCTCTTGTGCTTGGGCCATGCTAGTATGTATTGAGAGCCCTTGTCTTTTGTCAAAGAGAATGGCCTAAAGTTATTTAAGTTATTTGTAAGTAATTTTTAACAAACCCTTTGATATATTGATTATTTACTTTTTTTTCTCCTTGTACATATAATCTCTTCGATTTATTTTCTTAATAAGTTAAAATTACTGATGTAAATACACCAAAATGCTCATGTTTATTATCTTTTGAGATTGGTTTGTATAAGTAATTTTATTTCTTTTGAGATATTTTAATGAAAAAAAATGTTTTTTAAGATTTGTTTAAATGGGGAGAGACAGAGAGAGAGAGAGGTCTTCCTTCTGTTAGTTCACTCCTCAGTTGTCCCCAACGGCCAGAACTACGTTGATCCGCAGCCAGGAGCCAGGAGCTTCCTCTGGGTCTCCCACACGGTTGCAGGGGCCCAAGGCCTTGGACCATTTTCCCAAGCCATAGCAGAGAGTTGCATAGGAAGTGGAGCAGCTGGGACTCAAACCAGTGCCCAAATGGGCTGTTGGCACTGCAGGTGGTGGCTTTACCTGCTACACCACAGTGCCAGCCCTGAAAAAGTATTCTTTATAAAAATTTTCCATGAACTTTAAAAAGAATATTTATTTGGAAGGCATATGTATATATGGTTTACTTCCTAAATGTCTGCAGGAGCCGAGGGTGGGCCATGCTGAAGCCAGGAACCTGGAACTCTATACTGGTCTCTTAAGTGGATGGCAGGGACCAAAGTACTTGCGTTATCATCTACTGCCTTCCCAGGAAGCTGGATCAGAAGCAGGGTAGCTAGGACTGGAGCTGGTACTCTGATTCAAGATATGGACCTGCAAGTAGCAGCTTAATCTGCTGTGACATACCACCCTCCCCTTCATAAACTTTTTTTTAAAGGTTTGTGTATTTATTTGAAAGGCAGAGTTAAAGAGAGAGAGAAATCGACCTTCCATTTGCTAGATCGTTCTCTAAGTGACTCAGCCAAGCTAAAACAGAGTCAGGAACTTCATCTAGGTCTTCCACATGGGTAAAAGGGATCCAACCACTTGGTCCATCTTCTGCTTTCCCAGGCACATTAGCATAGAGCTGGATAGGAATTGAAGCAGCGGGCCGGCGCTGTGGCTCAATAGGCTAATCCTCTGCCTTGCGGCACCGGCACACCGGGTTCTAGTCCCGGTCGGGGCGCCGAATTCTGTCCCGGTTGCCCCTCTTCCAGGCCAGCTCTCTGCTGTGGCCCGGGAGTGCAGTGGAGGATGGCCCAAGTCCTTGGGCCCTGCACCCGCATGGGAGACCAGGAAAAGCACCTGGCTCCTGCCTTTGGATCAGCATGATGTGCCGGCTGCAGCGCACTGGCCACGGCGACCATTGGAGGGTGAACCAACAGTAAAAGGAAGACCTTTCTCTCTCTCTCTCTCTCACTGTCCACTCTGCCTTCAAAAAAAAAAAAAAAAAAAGAAGCAGCCAGGATTTGCATTGGTGTTCCCATGTGGTTGTTGCCAGCAGCTTAACCCATGGTGCCACAATGCTGGCCCCTCCATGAGCTTTTTTTTTAAAACATTTTTAAAATTTTATTTGAAAGAGTTACACAGAGGAGGAGAGGTAAAGAGGTAGAGAGAGAGAGAGGTCTTTTTTTTTTTTTTTTTTTTTTTTTTTTTTTTTTTCACAGTTTCAAAGACTTTTATTGGTTCTACAAGGCTATGTTGCAGAGCAAGTACTGAGGGCGGGAGGCAAACATCTAGGAGTCACAGTATCTTTTTTTAAGTTTTTTTTTTTTGTTTTTTTTTTTTTTTATCTTTCTTTTTTTTTTTTTTTTAAACTTTTATTTAATGCATATAATTTTCCAAAGTACGACTTATGGATTACAATGGCTTCCCCCCCATACCGTCCCTCCCACCCACAACCCTCCCCTTTCCCACTCCCTCTCCCCTTCCATTCACATCATGATTCATTTTCGATTATCTTAATATACAGATCAGCTTAGTATACATTAAGTATGGATTTCAACAGTTTGCTCCCACACAGAAACATAAAGTGAAAAATAATAGATGATTTTTTTAAATGATGATGAAATCAGAGCAGACCTATTGTCATGTTTAATCCCAGTGAGAGTCAAGTTGGGAATTGATAATTTCTTTCTTTTTTTTTTTTTTTCTTTTCTTTTTTTTTTTTTACAGAGGATCAGTTTAGTATGCATTAAGTAAGGATTTCAACAGTTTGCACCCCCATAGAAACACAAAGTGAAATATATTGTTTGAGTACTCGTTATAGCATTAAATCTCAATGTACAGCACATTAAGGATAGAGATCCTACATGAGGAGTAAGTGCACAGTGACTCCTGTTGTTGACTTTACCAATTGACACTCCTGTCTATGGCATCAGTAATCTCCCTATGCTCCAGTCATGAGTTTCCAAGGCTATGGAAGCCCTCTGAGTTCTCCGACTCTTATCTTGTTTAGACAAGGTCATAGTCAAAGTGGAGGTTCTCTCCTCCCTTCAGAGAAAGGTACCTCCTTCTTTGAAGACCTGTTCTTTCCACTGGGATCTCACTCGCAGAGATCTTTTGCCAGAGTGTCTTGGCTTTCCATGCCTGAAATACTCTCATGAGCTTTTCAGCCAGCTCCGAATGCCTTTAGGGCTGATTCTGAGGCCAGAGTGCTATTTAGGACATCTGCCATTCTATGAGTCTGCTGAGTATCTCACTTCCCATGTTGGATCACTCTCCCCTTTATTTACTCCATCGGTTAGCGTTAGCAGGTACTAGACTTGTCTATGTGTTCCCTTTGACTCCCAGTCCCTTCACCATGACCAACTGTGAACTGAAACTGATCACCTGGAACAGTGAGATGGCATTGGTACATGCCACCTCGATGGGATTGAATTGGAATCCCCTGGTATGCTTCCAACTCCACCACTTGGGGCAAGTCAGCCTGAGCATGTCCCAAATTATACATCTCTTCCCTCTCCCATTCCCACCACCATGTTCAACAGGGATCACATTTCAGTTAATTTTCAACACTTAAGAATAACTGTGCATCAATTACAGATCTAAACCAGTCATATTAAGTAGAACAGATAAAAAAAACTACTAAGAGGGATAATGTATTAAGTTGTTCATTAACAGTCAGGGCTATGCTGATCAAGCCACCATTTCCCATAGTGTCCACCTCACTCCAACAGGTTTCCCTCTTGGTGTTCAGTCAGTCGTCACCGATCAGGGAGAACATATGGTATTTGTCCCTTTGGGACTGGCTTATTTCACTCAGCATGATGTGTTCCAGATTCCTCCATTTTGTTGCAAATGACTGGATTTCGTTGTTTCTTACTGCGGTATAGTATTCTAAAGAGTACATATCCCATAATTTCTTTATCCAGTAACTGCTAGTTCACTCCCCAGTTGGCCGCATCAGCCGGAGCTGCGCCGATCTGAATCCAGGGGCCAGGAGCTTCCTCCAGGTCTTCCCATAGGGGTTCAGGGGCCCAAGGACATGGACTATCTTCTACTGCTTTCCCAGGGCATAATAGAAAGCTGTATCGGAAGTGGAGCAGCCGGGACTCGAACCAGCGCCCATATGGGATCCCAGCACTGCAGACAGCAGCTTTTCTTGCTACGCCATGGCACCGGCCTAATCCATGAACTTTTTGAAGTACCCTACTTTGCTTATTAGTCTTTCTGGGCTGGCCGGGCCTACGCATTTGGGACCCTACCTTGAGTTAGCTCCTGAGTATAAACTCAGTTCCTGTTCACAGTGCCTTCTATTACTTAGAAAATTCTGTCTCTGGAGCTATTTATTAGGAGCAGGGGTCAAAGGCCAGATTATATCACAGTTAACTTCTTCTATTTTGCTTCTTTAGTAAGATTTTTGTTGTTAGGAGCACAAATGATTGCTCACATGGAGGGTTATATTTACAAAGTGAAGGGGATAGTAAGCAGTAACGGGATAGGGACTTTGGCCGTACTACTGGGAGATAAGAACTAGGATGCCACTGGAAAATGCAGGCATCTGGCGGAAAGAACGCTTTTTGTGGCTGTGTGTGCTGTGCTTTCCTGTTCTGTCCTCACGTTGTCCCCAATTGCCTTGCTCTCTCCTCTGGCTTTCTTCACCCTAGAGCTTTGCTGCTTTATTGCGATTTCTGTTTCCTCATGAATCCTTAGAGCTCCAGTTCTGGCTCCTACCTGGTTATGCCTATTTGCAACTTGAGCTCTTGGTAATGGTTGGCCTGTCCGCATGACTGGCTGTTTCCTCGGCTGGGTGGTTGGGGTTTGAGAGCAGTAGTCTTGGCGCCCAGGAAAGTGAAGTTTCCCTTTGAAGTAAGTGGAGCACAGTCTTAGTTATAGTGGAAAGCACTTCTAAAACATGAAAATGTTTCTCTTTAGGGAATATTGAAAATCTTGAGGATATTAAGCATATCAGTGATTTTCCTAATACCAAAAGAATGTGACATATAATTTGAGTTTGGTGTATTTAGATAAATGTTTGGCTCTGGATTTATTTTTCTAAAACAGAATTCTGAACTAAGACCAAATCAGTATATTTGCTGAGTAGTTTGTCTTTTTCATGAGTCTGACATTTTAAGTAAAAAAATGTTTTCTGCTTTTCTTTGTCCCAAATGGGTAATCATGTGTTCCATGTTAATGACCTCATCCTTTTGCTCACTGGTTTGTAAATGCAACTTTGTCTTTCTGTCTTCAGATACAGAAGCCATCAAATAAAATTGATAAATGTAGCTCCATAGAAAATATTCTTGAAGTAATTTAAAATATTTTTGAAAAATATGTGTGAAAAGGCA
This sequence comes from Oryctolagus cuniculus, assembly GCF_964237555.1. NCBI lineage: Eukaryota > Metazoa > Chordata > Mammalia > Lagomorpha > Leporidae > Oryctolagus > Oryctolagus cuniculus. Next base: position 53,965,033 of record NC_091453.1, on the reverse strand, counting down.
CTTTTAAATTGAGTCAAAAGAAAAATGAGAAACTGGGGGAAATATTTGGAACACATACTACCAAGTGTTTAATCTCCATTAGTATATAAAAACGCTTCTTAAAAATAGTGAAAAATTGAATTACTCTTGTCAAAAGTGAGTAGTGGTTATGAACACAGAGTTCACAGAAGAAGACACTTAAAACCTGGGAAAGAATGCTCAAGGACATTTATAAGAGAAACACAAAATAAAACTATAGAATGTTAATAAAAGCGTACTCCAAAAAAATGTATGGAACCTGAAGTGAAAAGATAAGTTTATTTTCGTGCAAAAATTTTGAAATCGTTTCCAAAAAGTTCATGAAAAATGTATAGTATGAAAAAAACTGATTGTACTGCAATAAACTTTAAATTCTGTTTTCTGCTAACTTTTTGAAATACCCTAGTACTTTTGAAGGGCATTATGGAGATATTGAGATATTTATTAAAAAAAAATTGCCTTTATTCTTTGGTCCAGACCCTGCATACCACCAAACGGGAAGCAAGTTGTGTATTTAACATGGCAGAGTGTTTTACAATAGCTAAAGATTGGAAATAACCTAGGAGCCTATCAACAAAACTGGACAAACAGATGTATTCTCGTCTAGGATATTGTAAAAGTGAATAAGCAAGTAGTTTCTGCAGGGATAACGCATTTCAAGGGTATATTATGTAAACAAAGTAAGATGTATAAAAGGTAATGTATAAAATTAATGTTTCCTTTTGTGAAAGAAAATGTGCAAAATATATGTGTTTGTTTATGTTTAAGAAAAAATTAACACTGAGATATCAAAGTGGTTACTTGTGAGTGCTGGGAGAATAGGGCACTGTATCCAGGGTGAGAGAAAAAAATGTTCTTTATGTAATTGTTTTTGGTAGCAGGTGTGATAAGTTCTGAAGGTTCAGGTGACGTGTTTTTTCTTTTTTCTCTGGTAAGATATATATGTGTGTGTGTGTGTATATATATATATACACATATAAAATTTGCCACTTTAATTACTTATAAGTGTACTTATAATTCAGTGGCATTTCTATGTATTGTTGATTTCAACTTTTGAAATTGTTGTTGTAATTTATATACTGGCATGTGTTTCTGAAGTGTATTGTGTTCATTGATTTGTCGATTCTTTTATCACACTGACTTTATTGTTGCCTTAAACTGTTTTAATATGAGATTTTTTAAAAAGCTAACTCCTAATAACTATTTTCACTAATGTATTTCTGTTTTCTGCAGTTAGCTTTATTATTAACTGTGTAAAACAAATGCTTGTTTTGTCATGGGTATGGGTCATATAATTAGTCATACAATAGTGTACATTCTTTTGTCTTTGAATCATATCATGGAAGCCTGGAGTAATTTCCAGAATATTTTCAGTTTCCAGGAATCTAAAATTATGACTTACTAATCTGTCTGACTCAAGTTCTACTTGGGGCTTCCTTTGACCTACAGTGGTAACTCTGAGAGACGAAATACAACTATCCCAAGGTGTCTGTGTATCTTATGGTAGTTTTAGTGACGGATCTGCAGTTGGTAATTGATAATTTTGGATCCTTTATTTTTCATGTGAAGAGACCACATGATATCTCTGTCATTATTTGCGATCAAACAACTAGCATATTGTATAAACATTGTATGCTGTGTTTGAAATTTCATTGTTGTCATGTAGGATATAGACATCCCCTCTTTCCGTAGATTGTATGAATTTCTTAAAACCAGTGAGCTTCTGCTGTATTCTTGGAACTTTTGCAGAGATCCTGTAAGCATTAACACTTAGTGACTAGGTTAGGTTGGAATAATTTAAGGCTGTCTCCCATCTTGCCGTCAGCCTGGTAGTGATTTGGTTTCTGCTGCTGATATGTAAGTACCAAAAGACAAAAGTATGTGTCCCTGCTTACAAAGGATGTTTCTCCTCTTAGAATGTTATGACTCCAACTCTTACAACTGTGCCTGATGCATGGTGGGTGCCCTAAAAATGTTGAATAAACATTAATGGTGGATCTCTTGTCATGCATGTAAAACTATATGTATCGGTCTCCTAAATTCAAGTAGCATGTTACACATTCATTTATATTTTTACATAACCTATACTTTTATCTTTGGGCACTTGAACTATATATGTATATATGATAAATTTATGTGCAAAGACTATATGCACATTTGAAAATTGGTCTCATTAGATTGCCCTTGAGAATGTTCTGGTTTTACTATCACACACAGGTAAGTATTGTCCAAACTGTTACTGCATGCATTTGGTAAATAATATAAAATTTCACTTATACTTAAGTTGGTCTAGTCAAGAGTCTGCTTTCCACCCCAATTTCCTAGTCCTGAGTCTTTCTTGGAAGGACAATTAATTTCAAGTGTCACTTTACAGAAATACCCTCTTCGTGTGTAAGACAGTAGTCCTGTTATGAAGTCAGTATATTGTGGAAGCAGTAGCTTGATAAAAACTTAAAAATAAGAGATCTAAGAATCCATGTTTGATAGTAATACATAAGCACATAACCTAAATAAAAATCTGGTAAAGGGGCCAGGATTGTGGTGCAGCAGGTTAGGCTACCACCTTTCACAGTGGCATCACATATTGGGGTGATTACTGTAGTTCAGGCGACTCCACTGTGATCTAGCTGCCTGTTAATGTTCCTAGTTGGGCAGCAGAACATGGCTCAAGTGCCCCGGGAACCTGCCATCCTGCCCAGGATGGAATTCCTGGCTTTTGACCTCTGGCTAGTCCAGACCTTGCTATTGTTGTCATTTGGGTAGTGAAGCAGTGGATGGCAGCTTGCTCGCTTGCTCTCTCTCTCTCTCCATTCCCCGCCCCTGTCCCCTCAGGCTTCTCTTCTTCCACCCTACCTTGCTCTGCCTTTCAAATAAATAAATAAACGTGGGAAAAAAAAAGCTTGGCAAAAGGAATCCAGAAACAAATTCATAACTAATAATTTAAAAAGTAAGTGATGTTCATACCAATTATATAAGGATGATTCAATTTTAGGTAATCTGAATATAATTGGCCATTTTAGTAGATCAAAGGCAGAAAATATTACATGAGCAGCTGTATAAATTGAGTTTCCTTTTAGTGCTTTTATGAGTTTTTAAATTATTGATTCATTTGGATCTTTTTTAGAGCCTTTTTTTTTTAAAAAAAGATTTATTCCATCATTTATTTGAAAGGCAGAGCCGAAAGAGATCTTCCATCTGCTTTTTCACAACCCAAATAAATACTTGTCACAGCTGGGGCTGGGCCAAGCAGAAGCCAGGAGGCCAGAATGACATCTGGGTCTTCCTCCCATTGGGTGGCAGGGACTCAACTACTTGGGCCTTCATCTGCTGCTTCTCTGGGCCTTTCTTGGCTTATTAGCAGGAAGCTGGGACATGAATTGAACCAGCGCTCTGATATGGAATGTGAGCTTCCCAAGTGGTGGCTTAACCCACTGAGTCATGCCGGACCCTCCCTGGATCTTATTTTGATAACAGCAACCATATAATGTTCTCACATGTCATTTTAAATGGCTAGTCTGTTGTCTCAATATTATTTATTAAAAATTCATCTTTAGCTAATTTAAAATGATCAAATACTATATTATATTTGGTATCAAGTACTGAATTTATTTGGATCTACTAATGATTTTATAGGCTTGTGTCAGTATGGAATTTTTCCTGGGACAGTATGGAATTTTTTGACTATGTAAATATTATAAATATTTCCTTCTCTGCTGCCTGTCTACATTTAGATTTATATGATGCTGTTCCATATACTTTACAGATTTGGTTCTATTTTAATAATATTTGAGTCAATGAGCATTCATTTGGATGGTTCTTGAGTGTTCTGCTGCAGCAACTTACCCAGGTGTTCGCCATGTTGAATGTTTTCATTCTTACATTCTGTGTAAAGTGTGCATGGGTGCCTGGTTTTTCCCTGGTTTTGATGAGGGTACTTCAAAAAGTTCATCAAAATAGGATCAAAAGGTAAGTTAAATTTAAACTATTTGAGAGGCAGAGAGGAAGAGAAAGCTCCCATCCAGTGGTTCATTCCCGCAAATACCTGCAATGACCAAGACTGAGCTGGGGCTAAAGTTGAGAGCTAAGAAAGCAGTCCAGGTCTCCCATGTGAGTGGCAGGAACACAATTACTTGAGTTGTCACCAACTGCCTTCCAGGGCCTGCATCATCCAGAAGCTGGAGTTGGAAGCCGGAGCTGGAAATTGAATGGAGGTACTGTGATGTGGGATTTGGCTATTGGAACCACTAGGCTAAACACCTAATCCCTAATAGCTTTATTTTGATGCAAAAGATTTTGAAATCCATTTATAGTTTTCTCATAATACAGATCACCATGAACTTTTTGAAGCCCTTTTTTATACATGGATTTGAAGATACTTTTGTACCAAAATAAATTTTATTAATTCCAATTCTATGAATTTTTTGTTATTTTTGATTTCCATTTTTCTAATTAAGAGGTAGAGAAAAAGATCTCCCTTCTGCTGGTTCCTTCCCCTAAATTCCTACAACAGACAATCCAGATCATCCGCATGGGTGACAGGGGCCCAATTATTTGAGTCAACACCTGTTGCTTCGCAGGGTACACATTACCAGGAAGCTGGACTATGGAGTGCAGCTAGGACTCAAAGTTTCAGATATGGATTAACTGCCCAGCCAAATGCCTGCTGGTAAAGTTTTTGAAGTATGCTGGTATTTTTTTTCCAGCCAGATCCTGTGAAGGTTTCACATTTTGTATATACATGCATTTACTTTTGTAAAAAAAAAAAAAAAATTTACATGCTAAAATAAATACATAAGGAGCTTATATTTTAGTTGTATTGCATGTAATAAAGTAACAGTAATGCTGTATCAGAAACAGAATAGTATCTCACAATCTCTTCATTGCATGTCTGTTATCATACTTTGCATGTGTTCCTAGTTGAATCATAAATCAATTTTATGGGATGTGTCATGATTGTCATTCATAGAGTCCTCTGCCTTGCCATGGATTTTTGTGTGGCTTACACAGGACTCTGATACACAAGTCATACAATTTTGTGTTCCTAACAGCATCAGTTTTGGCATTTAATGTGTGACTCTGGGCTATGCATTACAATATTTGGCCCTTGGTTAGAGAAGAAAATTCATGTATGCTGTAATTATGTAACAATTTATTTAGGAGCTCCTTACTAATCAGCCTTCAGTTTTTCTTCACAGATAATGAGTCAGTGAAAAGTTAATCTGTGTTCTGTGTAGATTTCTGTTTAATTTCTACACAATGACATCTGTTGAAAAGTTGAGGAAAATAATGCAGTTTTCACTAACGAGTTTTATAAATTGCCTCTCAAAAAGTATTTTATACTGCAGTGTTCTTATTCCACCATTTTGTAGTGTTGTTTCATGTAGTTTTCTTCAAAATACTTAAGATTTGTAGTGCTTTTACTTACTAGCCTTACATCACAAGACGGGTTTTCCAGAACTTTGCTTGCATATCTCACAAGGATAGCATGAATTTAATATTAGTATAATTTCTAGCATACTGGGAGATCACAGTTTGTGAACCTAATTGTAGGGTAAAATTTGGGGGTAGGGCACCCACGGTGCTTTGTATCTAATAATTTTATAATAAACTTTTGTTTCAGAAAAGTTAGAAAGGTAATACAGTGAGTGTTCATGCCCCAACCCAGTTTCCCCTGTATACGTCACATATTGTCACATTCTTCTGAGCCTTTGGTAACCTCCTTTCTGCTGTCAGCCTCTGTGAATTTGTCTAACCTGGATATTATCATAAAGAATCTGTTTTTTTTTTTCACTTTACATGATGTCTTCAAGGTTCTTCCCTATTTTTATTTTATTGAATGTATATACCACATTTTGTTTATATGCCACATATAGTCATACATACATGCTGATATACATGTGTGTCTCGGGTGATATACTGCAATTTGTGTATCTGGTGTTCATGCATAGTACTGCCCTGGAACATGCATGTAATGCCTTTGTTAATTGCATAATTTTAGTGGCTAATTAACTTGATCATGATAAACTGTATAATAGAGATTTAATACTTTAAAAAAATCCTGAAATTGTGCAGTACTAAGACACAATTTCATTCCACTGAACTATGAAGCGGCCATATCAATATTCAAACAGGCTATTCAGAAGTTAACAAAAATGTTTGCCTATTCTTGGGGGCATTACTTCTTATTCTTTTCCTTCATTATTAAAATTAAACAATCACACCAAGTAAAATACTTTTGTGGTTGAAATTTTTTTTAAAGATTTATTTATTTATTTGAAAGAGTTACACAGAGAGAAGAGAGGCAGAGAGAGAGAGAGAGGTCCTCCATCCAATGGTTCACTCCCTAACTGGCTGCAGTGGCTGGAGCTGGGCCTACCTGAAGCCAGGAACCAGGAGCTTCTTCCGGGTCTCCCACGTGGGTGCAGGGGTCCAAACACTTGGGCCATCTTCCACTGTTATCCCAGGCCATAGCAGAGAGCTGGATCGGAAGTGGAGCAACCAGCACTTGAAATCAGCGTCCCTATGGTATGCTGCACTGCAGGCAGCAGTTTTAGCAACTATGCCACAGCATGCCCCTCCCTCTCTTTTTTCTTTCCTATTTCTTCTATATTCTCTGAGGGTGTTAGGCAGTTTCTTTATGTAAGAAGTTTGAGTCTATATAACTCAGGGTTATAAGGAATTGCTTTATCCCCCAGAATACTGTGTATAAAAATATAAAAGCTGTAGTTAGTCTTCAAAATTTTGAGAAGTAATTTAGTATAAATGATCAAAGTTTGTGCAATCACTTGGATCATTACTATATTTCTGCCTAGTGGGTATATTGGTATTTTCAGGTGTCTCTTAGGTAAATTTTCCTATCTTTAGATGGGAGTGCATAGAAACCTCTCATTTGGACCATGATCATTTCAGAAAATTTCCTTTTTAAACATTAGGATTATTTTTGTAAAACCTGAATGTAAAGATAGTTAACATAGGGAACATTTTTGTGTGCGTATTCCTGACAGTTTCATTTATTTTCAACTGAACTGGTTACAGATCTGATAGGTCGTTTTTAACCTTTTTTTTTTTTTTAAATTAAAAAAATTTTTTTTGACTGGCAGAGTGGACAGTGAGAGAGAGAGAAAGGTCTTACTTTGTTGTTGGTTCACCCTCCAATGGCCGCCGTGGCCTGCACGGTATGACTGGCACACCCCGCTGATCCGAAGGCAGGAGCCAGGTACATCTCCTGGTCTCCCATGGGGTGCGGGGCCAAGCACTTGGGCCATCCTCCACTGTACTCCCGGGCCATAGCAGAGAGCTGGTCTGGAAGAGGGACAACCGGGACTAGAACCCGGTGTGCTGGCGCCGCTAGGTGGAGGATTAGCCTAGTGAGCCGCGGCGCGGGCCTGTCGTTGACCTTTTTACATGTGTTTAGGTAGTCAGGCAATCAGACCCACATTGGAGAAACAGTTCTTGATCTTCCATCCATACATCTCTTGACACTTACTCATTCTATCCTCTGACACACATAAGCCCTTTTCGTTCTTCAGTCCTCCATCCGCTGCTTTCCATTTTCAGCACTGTCCTGGGATGCCCTTTTCATTTCTCTTTCCCTAAATGATTTTAGCAAGGTTATGCTGTGTGTTTAATCTGCTTTTCCAGCACTTTTTTTTTTTTTTTTTTTTTTTGACAGGCAGAGTGGACAGTGAGAGAGAGAGAGACAGAAAGAAAGGTCTTCCTTTGCCGTTGGTTCACCCTCCAATGGCCACCGCATGGTGCTGATCTGAAGCCAGGAGCCAGGTGCTTTTCCTGGCCTCCAATGTGGGTGCAGGGCCCAAGCACTTGGGCCATCCTCCACTGCACTCCCGGGCCACATCAGAGAGCTGGCCTGGAAGAGGGGCAACCAGGACAGAATCCGGCGCCCCGACTGGGACTAGAACCCGGTGTGCCAGCACCGCAAGGCGGAGGATTAGCCTAGTGAGCCGTGGTGCCAGTTTCCAGCACGTCTTTATCAAGTACAGGTATATTCTTCATTATTTACCTCTTTTTCTTTTCTTTTTTTTTTAACGATTTATTTATTAGGCAGAGAGAAAGAGAGGAAAGGAGGGAGGGAGAGGTCGGTCTTCTATCCGCTGGTTCACTTCCCAATTGTCTGCAATGGCTGGAGCTGTGCTGATCTGAAGCCAGGAGACAGGAGCTTCTTGGAAGTCTCCCATGTGGATGCAGGTTCCCAAGGACTTGGGCCATTTTCTACTGCTTTCCCAGACCATAGCAGAGAGCTGGATTGGAAGTGGTGCAGCCACGACTTGAACTGGCATCCGTATGGGATGCCAGCATTGCAAGTGCTAGCTTTACCAGCTATGCCACAGCGCTGCCCCCCACCCCCTTTTTAAAAGATTTTATTTATTTTATTTGAGAGTTAGAATTACAGACAGTGACAGGGAGAGACAGAAATGTTTTCCTTCCGTTGGTTCACTCCCCAAATGGCCGTGATGGTCAGAGCTGTACTGATCCCAATCCAGGAGCCAGGGAGCTTCCTCCAGGTCTCTCATGCGGGTGCAGGGTTGTAGGGGCCCAAGTACCTGGGCCATCTTCTGTTTTCCCAGGCTATAGCAGACAGCTGGATTGGAAGAGGATGAACCGGGACTCGAACCAGCATTCATATGGGATGCTGGTACTGCAGGCGGATGATTAACCTACTGCGCCACGGTGCTGGCTGTATGGCCCCTTATTCTTTAATTAAATGTTCTATTCCAGACAGCAGTTGCTTTCCTATAGTATTCTTTTTCAAATAATAGCCTTTTGATAATGATAGTTAAAGTTAACGTAGCATACATTAAATGTTATACACTCGTCTGTGTACGTTAACTCAGTTGTATGCTTAGGAAGTAAATTCTAATTTTTTTTCACATGGGGTAATTGATGTTAGAGCATCAATTATGCTCAGTAACAGTACCCCCAAATATTTATTTGAGAGGCAGAATGACAGGGAGAAACAGAGTGCTTTGATGCCCTGTTTCGCTTCCAAAATCCCACAGTTAATGGTGCTGGGCCAGACTAAAGCCAGGAATCAGGAACTTCATCTGGTTTTCCTCCTACAGGTGTGGTAGGGACTTAAGTACTTGAGCCGTCCTCTGTTGCCTCCTAGGCACATTAGCAGGAAGTAGAGTAGTTTCAACTTAAACTAGGCAGTCTGAAGTGGCATGCCAGGTTGGCAATGCCCCAAGAAGTGGCTTTAACTCTGCACCCCAGTGTCTACTCCAAGTGAAGTTCTTTTCACCATCCAGTGGTGACTGCTTTAGGAAGAACAGCAAAGCAGAAAGTCATAAAAGCTTAAAGCATAGATTTGTCAGGATTAAATGGGATGCCTCCCTGGTAAGACACATCTGGATTTTTTTTGTTTTTTAAAGATTTACTCATTCATTTGAAAGAGTTATAGAGAGAGGCGAGGCAAAGACAGATCTTCCATCTGCTGATTGCCTAAATGGCCACAACGGCCAGAGCTGGGGCTGTCTGAAACCAGGAGGTTCTTCTGGGTCTCCCACGTGGTTGCAGGGGTCCAAGCTCATGGGCCACCCTCTGCTGCTTTCCCAGGAGCATTAGGAGGGAGCTGGATTGGTAGTGTAGCAGCTGGTAGTCCAATGGGCAGCCATATGGGATAGGCGGGAGCCTATCCTGGTAATTTACAATGCCAGCCCTGACATTCCTGGGTTTGAGTGATATTTCCACATTTGAATTTCAAACTTGGCAGGAACAATGTACCAAACAGAAGGCCACTTCCTCCACAGGTTGTTTTTTTTTTTTTTTTTTTTTTTTTTTTTTCGCAACAGCCAAACCTATATAGTGTTCTAAGTAATTTTTTAAAAAATATTTATTTATTTGAAAGGCAAATGAGAGATAGACAGCTTCCATGTGCTGGTTCATTCCCCAAATGACTGTGACAGCCAGGGCTGGACCAGGCCAAAGCCAGGAGCCTGGAACCCTATCCTGGTCTTAGATGTGGGTGGCAGGAACCCAAGCACCTTGCCCATCATCTGCTGCCTTCCTAGGCACATAAGGGAGCTGGATCTGAAGACAAAGAACCTGAACTCAAACTGGCAATTGGGAGTAGTGGCTTAAGCTCCTGTGTCACAATCTGTCTCCCCACCACTTTCATGGATTCTAATTGATGTATTTATCAATTCTCATGCCTTTTTTTTTTTTTAATTTGTTTATTTGAAAGACACAGAGAGAGGTCTTTGCAGGGACCCAAGGACTTGGGCCATGTTCTACTGCTTTCCCAGGCCATAGCAAAGAGATCAGAAGTGTAGCCGCTGGGACTTGAACCTGGGCCCATATGGGATGCTGGTACTTCAGGCTGCAGCTTTACCCACTGTGCCATAGCGCCAGACCCGTCATTGCCTTTCACGGGCAGGTTATCAAACCAATAGAAGTTCAGAACTTTACCAAAAATAACTTGTCAGTAAGTTGTAGGATTCCTTTTCAAATCCATGTCTTAGTGTAGGACACTAACCTCTTAATTGCTGCATTTAGATTATATGGTGTTGTCCTCTGACTTGCCTCGATACCTGTGGCTTTTTTGATATTTCTCCTCATGATGTCCTAACAACCTTATCACAAACAAGATTTTTCAACTTGACCACATTCCCTTGAAGAAGCCATTAAATGTGAGACCCGTTCTGCTCCAGACTATTCCATTTGGCTTCCCAAGTAGAGGATTGCCTTTTGATTGTCTACCAAGACCAAGAGGTTACTGGGAGCCAGTCTGCTGTATAGCCTCAAGGGGAATCTTCAGGGGCTGTTTTCGTGGCCTTTGAGGTCTTCATCATCTATTGCAGTTATGTCAGGCGAGGAATCAGTGTAACTTGCTCTCTGCAATATTGCTGCGAAGAGGGGAAGTTTTCTTCATTTATACAGCAGAGTGTATTTTGTTAATACAATGGATTGTGCAGTTATCTGGAGAACTCATCAACAATGTAACTTTCCTGTTCTAAAACCAACATTTTATGTCTATGTTCCTACTTCGTGTTACCAATTCAGAGCTTTGCATGTATTCTTTTCCTTGCAACCTTTAATTATTATGATGTTAATATCATGGGCATTGTGTAGATGAAAGTGAAATAGAATTTTGTCTATCAGAATGCTTTTTCTATTATAGTCTGAAGATTCAGTTGATTGCAGTTTATAATCCAAGTAAATTTTTGATTTGTTTAGGACATAGTTCAAAGAGATGTATGGATAATTTCATTTATTTGAGAGGGAGAGCGAGAGAGGTCTTCATCCATTGGTTTACTTCCCACATGGCCACAGTGGCCAGAGGTGAACCATTTAGCATTAGGCTGTCCCCTGGTAGACAACATGCTGCTGCTTCGGAAGACCTGCTGCATCTGCAGAAAATTCAACCAAGTCTCCAGGGACACTGCAACTGCCATAGATGCTCTGGGTTTTTCAGTATGCCTCCAGAGCCTGAAGGTAAGCGGTGTGTGGTTTGAATGGGGGCATAGAAATCTGTGTTCTGTAGAGCATTTGCTCTCAGCGGATGATTACATAATGAGGGCCCATCAATTGAGTATTAAGACAGAGGGCTGGGGCTGGGTTTGGGGTGGCATTTTGAGGTTTCCCTGGGGTACATTCAAAACTCAGACAAAATGCATGCACACATGTCCCCCTGCCCCAGAATGACCAGAGCAGGGCCGATCGGAAACCAGGTCCCAAAAGCTGCTTCTGGGTCTGCCACGTGGGTGCAGCGGCCCAAACGCTAGGGCCATCCTCTGCTGCTTTTCCAGATGCAGTATCAGGGAGCTGGATCTGAAGTGGAGCACCCCAGGTTTCAACTGCCACCACAGTTGTTGGTGCCTTTACCTGCTACACCTCAGCGCCAACTCCATTAGCCTTTTCACATTCTTTAGTTTTTGAAGTTAGGGGATTTTTATTTTATTTTTTTAAATTTATTCGTTTGAAAGGCAGAGTGTGGACCAGCGCTGTGGCTCAGCTGGCCTGAAGAGCCAGCATCCCATATGGGTGCCAGTTCAAGTCCTGGCTGCTCCTTTTCTGATCCAGCTCTCTGCTATGGCTGGGATAGCAGTGGAAGATGGCCCAAGTCCTTCGGCCCCTGCACCCACGTGGGAGACCCGGAAGGAGCTCCTGGCTCCTGGCTTCACATCTGCGCAGCTCTGGCGGTTGTGGCCATCTGGGGAGTGAAGACCTCTTCCACCCGCTGGTTCACTCTCCAAATGGGTGTGTTGGCCAGGTCTGGGCCTGGCCTGAAGCCAGGAGCCTGGGACTCCATCTGGGTCTCCCACATGAGTGGCAGGGGCCCATGTACTTGGGTGAGCATCTGTTGCTTTCCCAGGTGCGTTGTCAGGGAGCTGGATTGGTACTGCAGCAGCCAGAATTCGAATTTGCAACCATACAGGATACTGGCATCAAAGGCTATGGCTTTGCCCACAGTGCCCCAATGCCTGCCTCCAATTTCTGGAATTTTAAAATCATGGCTTCTCATCTGTAAAATCACAAAATGGGAATAGGCCATAGGAGTGGGACAGTAATTCTGTAAGAACATTTTGGGGTGGGGGAGATGGTTATGGGTGGTTGTCCAAGGGTTTGGGGCAGAAGGGGAACATGATCTATCTGGAGTGTGTTTCAAAGGAGAGAACTACAGTGCTTTGAACATATAGCCTGTCTACGAAGAAATATGATCTCAGCGGCGTTCTTGTCACACCCAACCCTACCCCTGCATCTTGTTGACAAAATGTAGCCCCTTTGTTAACCCCATCAAGATGATCCTGAGTGTCTTGGGCAGTAGCCTATGATCTGTACCTTGAAGGTGAGTTCACACACTGGGTGAGGGAGCACTTTGTTTAGGTCCTCAGGGCAGCAGGAGAGTGGAGTGGCATGGATGGAAGAGTGAGGATCCGGCAATCTATCCAGTTCTACTGTCAAGGGTGGCTGAAGTTCTGTTACATAGCCCTATCTGGGAGCCACTCTGGTGAGCAGTGACTTAGAAGTGGCAAAGAAATTTTTTTGTGTGGAATTAAAGATTTATTTACTTATTTGAAAGGCAGAGTTACAAAGAGGCAGAGAGAGAGATAGGTTTTCCATCCACTGGTTCACTCAAATGGCTGCAACAGCTGGAGCTGGACCGATCTGATGGCAGGAGCCAAGAGCTTTTTCCACGTCTCTCATGTGGCTGCAGAGACCGCTGCACCAATCCGAAGCCAGGAGCCAGGTGCTTCTTCCTGGTCTCCCATGCAGGTACAGGGGCCCAAGCACTTGGGCCATCCTCCACTGCCCTCCTGGCCACAGCAGAGAGCTGGACTGGAAGAGGAGCAACTGGGACTAGAACCCGGCGCGCACATGGGATGCCAGCGCTGCAGACGGAGGATTAACCAAGTGAGCCACGGTGCTGGCCCCTAAAATTGCATTTTTAATTTTTTATTTGAAATTCAGACTGTGAGGGAAAAAGAGAGCTTACATACCCTATATATTCCCCAAACTGCTGCAATGGTGAGGGCTGGGCCTGGGCACAGCCCAGAATTCCATCCATTGGTCTCAGATGGTTGGCAGCAGTCCAAGCACCTGGGTCAATCTTGGCTGCTTTCATATGAGATGCTTGTGTTGCAGGCAATGGCTTAATTAGCTGTACAACAGTGCCAACCCCTTTTTTTTTCTTTAAAGATTTTTAGAGAGCTATTGCAGTCATCTGGGGGTGACCCAGTGGAAAGAATGTATTTGTCACTTATCCTTTCAAATTTTTTTTCTTAGCATTTATTCAAGGCACAGTGATGTGATGGAGGGAGATCTGCCTTCTGCTGGTTCATTCCCGTAAATGCCTGCAACAGCCAGATCTTTGTCCTGGCTGAAGCCAGGAGCTAGGAACTACCATCTGGTGTCCCAATGGTGTTACTGGACCGAATTACTTGGACCATAGTCTGCTTCCTGTATGTACTAGCAGGAAGCTGGACAGGAAGTGGAGAAGCTGGGACTATAACCAGGGTCATCAGTAAGAGATGGTGGGCATTCCAGGTGACAGCTTAAGCCACTATGCCATGGTGCCTGCCTCTTTTAGCTAAGTGAGGTTGTGCTATAATGTGGAGAGTTCAGGGGACTTGCATTGGACTGGGAAAATATGAAAGACATTGCATGACTTATATTAGGCCTAGAGAATGAAGGTTGTGGTGTGATGGTTTTGAGCCAGAACAATGATCGTATTCCTCTATCTAAGAATGTATGTGGAAGATTTGCCAGGAAGAGAGCCCCTGCTTTGAAAAGCAGGAGGATGAATGAGCCTGAGGGAGGTAGTGCATTTTCCTTGTGCTACACACTACCTAATTGAGCTGGGAGATGCCTGCCAACCTCGAGAAAAGTAATCTTAGATCACTGCCCCTAGGAATGTCCATAGCGTACCTTTTGTTCAGTACACCCCTTAGCTGTTCTTTAACTTGATAAGGTAGTTACTGTGCTTAGCTTTTAGGGCCTTGGGACCCTTATGCTTCTTGGGCTCAAATCCCAATATCCCATGTTAAAAGCAAGAATAAGCCGGCGCCGTGGCTCAGTAGGCTAATCCTCCACCTTGCGGCGCCGGCACACCGGGTTCTAGTCCCGGTTGGGGCGCCGATTCTGTCCCGGTTGCCCCTCTTCCAGGCCAGCTCTCTGCTATGGCCAGGGAGTGCAGTGGAGGATGGCCCAGGTGCTTGGGCCCTGCACCCCATGGGAGACCAGGAAAAGCACCTGGATCCTGGCTCCTGCCATCGGATCAGCGCGGTGCGCCGGCCGCAGCGGCGGCCATTGGAGGGTGAACCAATGGCAAAAGGAAGACCTTTCCCTCTCTGTCTCTCTCTCTCACTGTCCACTCTGCCTGTCAAAAAAAAAAAAAAAAAAAAAAGCAAGAATAGAACAAGGTGGTTTAACATTGAGAGGTAACATACTGGCACAGCAGGAAATGGAACCACCTTCTAAATTCTCAAATTTATACCCAGCACACAAAATTGCATTTTTAAGTGAGTTTTTAATTCAAGGGGAAACTACACACCGGGCATGCTTTCCACAAGAGGGGGGGAATAAATACTTTTTTCTGTGTCTGGAGAATGGGTGGGAATCAAGTGTAGACTTCTCTGGATGGCTGTTTGGATGATGCAAAGGGGTCCTATGTTATGGCACAGAAGATGACATCGCTGGAAGTTAAGGTTAGTTGTTTTAGTTACTTTTTTTTTTTTTCTTATCTTTCCCTTTGGAGTAAAGCATATATCTAGGTACATGTAGGTCTCCATCCATTCTGTTGTAGAATTGCCCTTTGGACACTTGATACCACAAAGAAATCAGAACTGCTTAATTACAGCCTTAATATTGTTAACCAAAGTGAACAGGGCAGTCATCCCTAGGAGGAAGTACAAAATAGTTCTAAGCACCAGAAAGTTGGTTCATGAATGCCTTTGGAGTATTTTGCCCACTTGAAGAGGTGTTCATGCCATAACGCATTGCTAATCGCTGTGGGTCTGCCCGTGTGTATTGCATCCGAGGTCTGTGCATATATGGGGTGAAGTGTCTGTTGTGCCCTGTGTTTTACTGCTGCAAATGCCAACATTTACTACAGAAGTGTCTGCAAGTAGATAAAGCATCTTGCTTGTGATGCTGGTTTTCCCCCCCTAGTTTACATTTCAAGATGCATTTGTCACCCAGTTGCCATGGAAATGGCCAGTGGAGTATTTTGGAGTATTTTGCTTTGTGTGTGGGAGCAATGGTAATCTTTCACCTGCAATTGCATGCTGTCAGGCTTCAGAAATGCCAGGTACAGAACTCCTTTGAAGATCAGACAGTAAAGTTTTACTAAATTTTTCTAATTAAAGTGGCACTGTAAAGATTTTAATTCCTGGAGATAAGTATTCCTGCCCACCTGTATGAGGGAGCTTCAAAGGGTTTATAGACAATGTATCCTGTGGGAAAATGTCATGGATTTCAAATATTTTTATGCTATTTGCCCAGAAACACTGAAAGGCCCTTGTAATTAGGTACCATGGATGCAGGTGTTTTGTTTGTTTGTTTGTTTTTTGGTGTACTATTGAAATACAGTACTAATCCTATTAGTAGGGCTCTTGGTGCCTTATTTCCATCTGTAAGTAGGCACTTGATAAAATAAATTGGGCCAGTGAGCATTGGATCCCTGTTTTTCAAATGGTGAGTTGCTAATGTGGAGATTTGGTAGTTCCTAATGTAGTCTTCACCTGCTGCTCCACAGTGGCAGCTCTAATTCTTTAGATGGTGTTGCTAGTGGGACAATAGGTGTGGTAGCTGGGCAAGTTGGCCACAGAGAACACCTCAAGCCTATGCTTTGCCTAGTTTCTGTGGTCAAATAGGGTAGCAATGTTGTGGAGCTTGCATTTTGTTTGCAGATGATGCTCACAGACATGTAACACTACATGTAAATGGACTTCCCCAGTTGTCCACTTTTAGTTGTGCTTTCAAGGAGGATATTATTACATGCTGTTTTCTGGGATTTTAATTTAAGGTGTGTTTGGAACATAGTCCTCCAGTTTTACATACCTAAAGGCTTTTGTGCAATGTTCTCATTATTTTCCTCTCAATTTTGCTAATGTTAAATAGGCTCCAGTACCGGTCTTTGTCTTACAAATTTAAATGTAGTTTAAATGTAGTTTGCACAAAAGGTTGTCCTCACTGGGTCACCCTTTACAAATTAAGTGGACTAGTAAAAGTGAAGAAATTTCCTTACTATAGCACTAATAAAATTGGAAACCAGTAATTCAGTAATAAAGCCATTTGATGGAGCAACTTTCATTTGTCCTTTAAATGTCAGAGTATTTAGGCCCTTTTCATTCTGCCTGAACATCTGATAATCTTGTGGTTTGTTACCATTGCCCTTTGCAAGTAACTAAACACCACTTCTTTTTGGTAGCATTCATTTTTATGGCATATTTTTAGAATTTTAAATTTGAGTCTCTTTAGGCAACTTGGTGACAACAAATAAGCCGGTAATTTTTTCCTGTGGTGTAGTCATTAAAAAGTGCCTTTCGAATAAGTCTTAAAAATTTGATTCAAGGGTAGTTTTAGATATTGCTTATTGGTACCGTAATTGTCTCTGGTTCCCTTTTGTGTTACAGTTGTCATTTTTATAAGGTACTCAAAAGCTTTGGAAATAGTGGTCAGTTCTGTTTTAAATGTATTTGCTGCCATCTGGTGGCCGCAAATGAAGAAATTTATTGGCATGCAGTAAGACATCGTTCCACATGGGTGCGCCCTTGGTAAAAGAATACACATTTCTCGATTCTCCTTCCTTTCCTTGCTGCATTACCAAATGATTGAACCTTTCAGAGTTACTAGTGTGTTTGATTGTGTCCAACATTACAGAATTTGTTTCTATTATTTGAGATGTTAAGGGTGCTATTTAATGTTTCCTGTAAGTGGCTCCCCATCATTGAGTACCTCTAAAATTTGTGAATTCATATGGGCAACCAACTGACAGTAGAAGTTAAATAGTATGTGGTTTGTTCTTAGTTTGGGTTAGTGGCAGCTTGAAGATTCTTGAGGGAATTCTGATTTCAGCAGTTAGATACTGCTGGTGTCATGTTATTGTTTGTACCTTAGTTTCAGTTACATAATACGTAAAGTGGTGGATTTGCTGTTAATAAAAGTAGATTTCAAAGTTTTTGTTTAATTTGAAATGCAGGGTTAGTGCAAGAGAGAGGGAGAGAGCTTTCCTCTGCTGGTTTACTCCCCAAATGCCCTACACAGCAGGTGCTGGGAACTCTCTCTGGGTCTCCTGGTAACAGAGGCTTAGCATTTGAGCCATCATCTGCTGTCTTCCAAGGAGGATGTTAGCAGGAAACTGATAGAAATAAATCAATGTGGGGCACATGGATGAGAGCTACAGGTGTCCCACTGTGCCATAGTGCCTGACCCACTATCAAATATTGAAGTTTCAGAGTCATCTAGATTTAGGCAGTACAGTGGCCTAAAAAGACTAAAGAATATTGGGAAATATTCCAGTACTCAGTACCCAAACAACAATGTAATCTAATATTAATATCTGATTACATGCCAAACAAATATAGCTGGAAGTTTATAGTGTTTCCACACTCAGGGACATGAGTGACATTCAAATTTGTAAGAGGAATTTATATACAGAGGCTCCTGCACTTTAAAACATTTTTAAGGCAAAAAATAAGGACTGTTTTGTGGTAGTGTCATAATTTTATCCTCCGTTTTTCTGATTTTTATTTCCTTAGTAGTACCTGAAATCCTTAGTACCAGAAATTCTGCCCTCTGTCACTCCCTTTTGGAGACTGGCACTTAGTCCCCATTTAGTCACCAGAATGTCCTGTTGAAATGCTAATTGCACTGTTAAGATCTCCAATTTAATGCTGAAAGGAGTGTGCATTGAGTAAGGTCATTGCATTATAATGAGCTTAGCATCTGCCTGAGGGTTTTGCAGAGTGCTTGCTTCCTTACTTGAGCTTGGTTACAGTTACTGGCTTTGGTGGAGATTTTTTCTCTGTACTATCTGGAACATGCCAAGTGTCACCAGCTTGCTGACATTAAGTAATTTTTGTGAAGATTTAGTGTGTTACTCCTGACTTTTGACATGCTTGTATTACCAAGTTCTGCCCACAGATGGAGTTGTAGTACAGTAATCTGATCCCTATACTTGTGAGCCCAAAGTAAGGTTTGTGTGTTTTCAAGTGTTTGATTTATTTTTTATTTTGATTGCTTACAGGTATCAGATTATAGAGTTTGACCTAGAAATCTAACATGTTTATATACAATTTTTAAAGTCAATACTTAGCTGTGTGGTTCTACTTTAAAATCAAATTGAATGTATACTGATGGTTTATTTTCATCTGGCACCAAAGTTAGTTGTGTTTCTCTTAAACCAGTTCATCTTGTGAGAGCACGTTGCTTCATAATTCAGAGCTATTGGAGTGTTAAAGGCTTGATGTACCATTGTTGTAAAATATCCAAGTGTTGGACATTTTAGTATTGTTCTTTTGTTTCAGTGCAGTTGACTTTTATGAAGTGTGATAGTACCTCAGTGAGCACATGGCCGATAAGTCATACTTGATGGCAGAAAGCATGGTATGTGTATCATTTCTATTCTTGTTCTCTGGTTTCTCAATGTTTAAAAAATGGGTCACAAGTATGATGCAGTATTGACTAATGGTTTAGTTTTCCTGCAGTTCTCTAGTAATCTAACAACCCCCATTGCATACTCCATGGTTTGTGTACCCTCATCTCACTTGTAGTTTCAAATATATATATGGCAAAACTGGTCTAGGTAGTGCAGTTCAGTGTTGCAGCTTGTGTTGCTCTGCACATTGGGGTGCCTTTGTGTTGTTTCCTTTCAATTCATTGTTTTTTAGAAAGGGTCCAATATTACCTATTTAACCTTTTACTGCCTTAATTTGCTATCTGGGTTTTTGTCTGGTAGTAACACATTAGACACTAAGTTAGCCACTGCTAACTCTGGGTTGAAGAGTTCTTAAGATACTGTTGCTAGGGCTGGGCTGTGGCTCACTTGGCTAATCTGCCTGCAGCGCCAGCATCCCATATGGGCACTGGGTTCTAGTCTCGGTTGCTTCTCTTCCAGTCCAGCTCTCTGCTGTGGCTCAGGAGGGTAGTAGAGGATGGCCCAAGTGCTTGGGCCCCTGCACCTGCATGGGAGACCAGGAGGAAGCACCTGGCTCCTAGCTTCGTATCCGCGCAGCGCCCGCCGTAGCAACCATTTCGGGGCTGAACCAATGGAAGGAAGACCTTTCTCTCTGTCACTCTGTGTCACTGTCTATAACTCTCTGTCAAAAATTAAAAAAAAAAAAGATACTGTTGCTTCCTGTATCATGAAACTATAGGCCTGTGATTGTCACGCTGGCAATGTTAACTACTGGAACAAAAGTTTGAAGTCATGTATGAGGGGTCTTCAGAAAGTTCTTGGAAAATGTATATGTATGCTATGAAAACTTTGTATGCATTTCAAAAAATTTTGCCATCAAAATAAACTGAATTGCATTTTCCAAAAACTTTTATTCTTATTTTTATTATTAAATTTGAGATACAGAGATCGGGAAGAGAGAGGCACACACAAATCTCCCATCTGCAGGGTTACTCCCCAGATGCCCACAATAGCTGGCGCTGGGCCAAGCCAAAGCTGTAAGCTGGGAATTGAATCCAGCTCATTCTGGATCTCCCATGTAGGTGGCAGGGGGCCATCACGTGTTACTTTTAAGAGAGCACATTAGTAGATGGTGGAGCCAGGAGTGGGGCTGTGACTTGAACCCAGGCACTGGATTAGGGCATGTGTGTGTTCTAAGGGCCAAGTGCTTGTCCCTTCTGTGACCTTTTTGAAGCACCCTCATGTGTTTTGTAGATAGCACATAGATTATTTTTTAAAACATTATTCTAAAGTGTTTTGATTGGAGCCTTTTTTGTGTTCACATTTCATGTAATTACTGACAAAGTAAAAAATTACTGATGTCTGCTGTTTTGCTAATTGTTTTCCATACGCCTTTGCCTCTCTCTGCCCTCCACATTCATCCATTACTGCCTTGTTAAATATTGTGTCTATTTCAGTTCTCATTTATTTTATTGTAATTTTTGAGGATTTTAAACATTCTTTTTGTGTAGTTGCTCTGGTATTGCAATTTACATTATACATTGAAATAATTCAGATGATTATCAATTTGATTTTGGTGACATACAAATTATCTTTCATTATGTCCACTTCTTCCTTTGTGCTATTATAAATATTACATTTGTATTCAGTAACAACTTCAACAATTTCGTATTATTCCTGGGGGCAATTTTTCAAAGTTGTAATGTAAAGGCGGAGTGACAGCCACACAGAGAGAGATTGATCTTCCATCCACTGGTTTATTCCCCAAATGACCCAACAGCCAGGGTTCGACTAGGCTGAAGCCAATAGCAAGGAAGTCCTTCCTGGTTATGGGTAGCATGGACCCAAATACTTGAGCTACTTCCTAGGGTGTGTATTATAAGGAAGCTGGATTGGACTAGGAAGTTGCAAATTGATCCCCGGCATTCTGATATGGGACATGTGTGTCTCCAGTGCCAGCTTTTATCTTCTGTACCACAACATTTGCCTCTAGATAGTTTTCTTTCAAGTCTGGTTTGAGAAGAAACTTTTTAATTTTTTTAAAACTTTTATTTAATGAATATAAATTTCCAAAGTACAGCTTATGGATTACAATGGCTTCCCCCCCCCCCCCATAACGTCCCTCCTACCCACATCCCTCCCCTTTCTCACTCCCTCTCCCCTTCCATTCATATCAAGATTCATTTTCAATTCTCTTTATATACAGAAGATCAGTTTAGCATACATTAAGTAAAGATTTCAACAGTTTGCTCCCACACAGAAACATAAAGTGAAAAATACTGTTTGACTACTAGTTATAGCATTAAATCTCAATGTACAGCACACTAAGGACAAAGATCCTACATGAGGAGTAAGTGCACAATGACTCCTGTTGTTGACTTAACAAATTGACACTCTTGTTTATGGCCTCAGTAATCACCCTAGGCTCTTGTCATGAGCTGCCAAGGCTATGGAAGCCCCCTGAGTTCACTGACTCTGATCATATTTAGACAAGGCCATGGTCAAAGTGGAAGTTCTCCCTTCAGAGAAAGGTACCTCCTTCTTTGATGACCCATTCTTTCCACTGGGATCTCACTCGCGGAGATCTTTCATTTAGGTTTTATTTTTTTTTTCCCCAGAGTGTCTTGGCTTTCCATGCCTGAAATACTCTCATGGGCTTTTCAGCCAGATCGGAATGCCTTTAGGGCTGATTCTGAGGCCAGAGTGCTGTTTAGGACATCTGCCATTCTATGGGTCTGCTGAGTATCTCACTTCCCATGTTGGATCATTCTCTCCCTTTTTGATTCTATCAGCTAGTATTTGCAGACACTATTGTTTATGTGATCCCTTTGGTTCTTAGTCCTATCATTGTGATCAATAGTGAACAGAAATTGATCACTGGGTCTAGTGAGATGGCATTGGTACATGCCTCCTTGATGGGATTGAATTGGAATCCCCTGGTATGTTTCTAACTCTTACCGTTTGAGATAAGTCAGCTTGAGCATGTCCCGAATTGCACATCTCTTCCCTCTCTTATTCCCACTCTTACATTTAACAGCAATCACTTTTCAGTTAAGTTTCAGCATTTAAGAAGAATTGTGTATTGATTACAGTATTCCACCAAAAGTATTAAGTAGAACAAACAAAAAAAAATACTAAGAGGGATAACATTAGGAACAAAAATAGATTTATTCTGTCTTAAAAGGCAGAGTTGTTGAGAGATTTTTCATCTGCTGGGTTACTCTCCAAAAGACACAACTTCCAGATCTGGGCCAGGAATTGCATCCAGGTCTCCCAAGTGTGTGGCAGAGGCCCAAGCACCTGGGGCATCTTCTGCTGTTTTCCCAGATACTTTGGCAAGGAGATAGAGGGAAAGTCTGCCAAGACTGAATGGGTGCTCATATGGAATGTCATTGTTATAGGCAGTGGCTTAGCCAGGTGCCCGCAATGCCCCCACCCCCATTCTTTTTTAATTATGTAATTTTACTGGTGCTGTTTACTTTCCATATGTTATTTGCTATTTAAAGTGCTTTGATTTTTGCCCATAAGAATACTGCTCAGAATTTCTTTTATGGCATATCTGGTAGCATTGAATTCCTTTCTGGTTTGTTTACTTATGAATATCGTAATTTCCCATTTCTTTTTCTTTTTTTTTTTTTTTTTAAGATTTATTCTTTTGAAAGAGTTACACAGAGAGAAGGAGAGGCAGAGAGAGAGGTCCTCTTTCCATCAGCTGAACAGGTCACTCCCCAATTGGCTGCAATGGCTGGAGCTGGGGAGGAAATTTCTCCGGGACTCCCACGCGGATCAGGGGCCCAAGGACTTGGGCCATCATGTACTGCTTCCCCAGGCCATAGCAGAGATGTGGAGCAGCCAGAACTAGAACCGGCGCCCATATGGGTTGCCGGTACTGCAGAAGGCAGCTTTACCTGCTATGCCACAGTGTGGGCCCTTCTCATTTCTTAACGGTGAATAGTTTTGCTGGATACTTAATTTGCAGTTGACAGAAATTTTTTTTAAAAGATTTAATTATTTATCTGAAAGGCAGCTGTCTTCCAACAGCTGACTCACTTCCCAAATGGCTGCAATGACTGGACCTGTTCTGATCTGAAGCCAGGAGCTTTCTCTGGGTTTCCAATGCAGTTGCAGGGGCCCAAGGACTTCAGCCATCTTGCACCGCTTTTCCAGGCTATAGCAGAGAGCTGGATCAGAAATGGAGCTGCCAGGACTCGAACTGGAACCCATATGGGATGCCAACACTGCAGGTGGCAGCTTAACCTGTTATGCCGCAGTGCCTGCCCCTGACAGTAATTTTTCTTAAGCAGTTTGAATATAGTCTACTGTCTGCTCTTTGATTTATAAGAATTATTGTGGCCAGACAGCATGCTGCTATGCTTTCCTAGATGTCTAGTTTTAGTAACTTTATGTATTAGGGTAAATCTCTCATTTTTTCCCAAGATTTGATTATTATTCTCATAGTTATTTCCAATGTACCTTAAAAATATTTTGTTGAGTATTAAGCACAAGCAGCATTGAAATTCCCATTGCAATGACACTGAATTGATAGATTAATTTCCAGAGAGTTATAACTTTCATAATCTTCCCGTACATTAACGTGACATTTCTTTGCTTTTGTTCAGGGCCTCACTATGTGAGTATATCACTTATTACCTTCCATCTCAGTTTCTGAAGGACATAGATGTCTTAGGAATTCTTATTCTGATGGGAAAATATAGAAGATGGTGTTTGCATGGTTTATAGTCCAACAGTACACAAGGTCACTCCAAATATAATTTGGATTTTATGTTACCATTTTTTCCCAGATGTCTCTAGGAGCCCACATTGATGCGATAGCTAGTGTTACAATTACCTAGTAAGCTGTTTGTATTTAGTTATGTCAGTATTCGTTTGACCTTTCTTCCATCCTGCAAGCTACTGGAGATTTAGTGATCATTGTTTAGAAGAGTTGGATTAGTTGAAGACCGTTAAATCTTCCAGTGTAGCACCAACTTGTATTCTTACTAGAAATGTATTTATAACTAAGGAGGGATAAATTCTGTTGTAGTTGATGGGTTTATTTCAATTCTAAGAGTAAACTCTGAGAGAGGTAGAAGAAAACACTCAGGATATAGAGTGCGGTCAACTGTCCAGGGATGCAAGTACCCTTGGAGTTGATACCCAGAAGCTCGTAATCGCATTTGGAAAGCAATTTGAGGATCTCCCCGCATGGAGTGAGAAGTTGGATTACACGCACTTGAAAGTCACTTTTTTTGCTGAGATTCTATAAAGGTTCCAATTAACAAATGAAATGGATTTTTATTGTATGCCTGTCTCACATGTTCCCATTTAATCATCACTACAACCCTCTGTGGCATGCCAGAGACCTACAATAAGTTTGCTAAGGTAACTTACTTAATTAATGGCAAAGCATACTACTCTCTCACCATACAACTTAGATTACAATAGTAATTCCTTAAATTTGTATAGGACTTTACCATTTTACAAGCATGTCTTTTTTATTATTATTATTTTTTAGTTTTTTGACAGGCAGAGTGGATAGTGAGAGAGACAGAAAGGTCTTCCTTTTGCCATTGGTTCACCCTCCAATGGCCGCCACGGCTGGTGCGCTGCGGCCGGCACACCCCGGCCGGCGCATCCTGCTGATCCGAAGGCAGGAGCCAGGTGCTTCTCCTGGTCTCCCATGGGGTGCAGGGCCCAAGGACTTGGGCCATCCTCCACTGCCTTCCCAGGCCACAGCAGAGAGCTGGCCTGGAAGAGGGGCAACCGGGACAGAATCCGGTGCCCCAACCGGGACTAGAACCCGGTGTGCTGGCGCCGCTAGGTGGAGGATTAGCCTAGTGAGCCGCGGCGCCGGCCACAAGCATGTCTTTATTTGATCTTTAAAGCAATCTGGCAAAATAGAAAAAGCATTCCACCAGTGTGTCTATTAAAAAAAAATTTTTTTTTTTTTAATTTGAGAGGCGGAGAGGGACCTGGAAAGCTTTCATGTGTTTGTTCACTTCCATAATGCCTGTGATTACCAGGGCTGAGCCAGTGATGATGATGCCAGGTGTCAGGAACTCAATTTGGGTCTCCCATGTGAGTAGTAGGAACCCAGTCAGTCCAGCCATCAGCACTGCCTCCCAGGGACTGCGTTAGCAGGAAGGAATTATTAACTAGAGCCAAGAATCAAACCCAAGTACTCCAATGTGGACATGGGCATTTTTCTGCGTATCTTAATTGCTTGGCCACATACGCACCCCCTATATACTTAATTCACACGTAGAAAACAGGTTCAGAAATTCTTTGGAATATGTGCGGGTAGAAAGGATCCATGAGAACATTTCATTACAACTTTCACATTTTGCAGTTGATGAAACTTGAATAATAGACGTCTACATGCTTTGTAGGTACTGTTTTAGGAAGGGGAAGGTCAGACTAAATGATCTCATGGGATTTGTGGGGAGGGATGTATTTGGATTCACTGTAGGGTATGTACTTGACTGATAATAACCATATTTAAAGGCATCAAATATTTAAGGGAGGATTTAAAACTTCAAGTATTAAGTTGTAGAAGATAATTTGAGGCTGGCGCCGCGGCTCAATAGGCTAATCCTCCGCCTGCGGCGCTGGCACCCCGGGTTCTAGTCCCGGTCAGGGCGCCAGATTCTGTCCCGGTTGCCCCTCTTCCAGGCCAGCTCTCTGCTGTGGCCAGGGAGTGCAGTGGAGGATGGCCCAAGTCCTTAGGCCATGTGCCCACATGGGAGAACAGGAGAAGCACCTGGCTCCTGGCTTCGGATTAGCGCAGTGCGCTGGCCGCAGTGGCCACTGGGGGACGAATCAACAGAAAAAGGAAGACCTTTCTCTCCCTCTCACTGTCTACTCTGCCTGTCAATAATAATAATAATTTGAGTCATGAGATCTTTGCCCTTAAAAGCATTTAAAATATTTCCTGCTCCAGGTTCAAAGAGCAGCCTATTAAAGGGCCACCAGATAATGGGTTATGTGATAAGATTTGCAATCAATTCAGTATGGATAATAACAAGGTTTCAGTTCTTTTTCATAGCTATGGGAGCCACCATGCACTCATGGGCCTGATACTGGCTCAGAGTTGTGGCTGTTACTAAGTTCCAGAGCAAGCCTATGCTTAGTCATTTGTTTCACAAAGGTTGTTTTTTTTTTTTTTTTTTTTTCCAAAAGTGGAGGCTTTTGTACAGAAGACCTAATTGAGGAAGAAATGGCCTTAGTTATTTGTAGTGTCTAAATTACTTTATTTTGCCTAGAGAATTTTTAAGTATTTAAAGCTAAACCTACAAATATATACAATATTTTGAAATCTCAACATTTTGGTATTTTTTTTACAAAGCCATAGCATCATAATGTTCTTTGGGAAATTTTGCACTGATTTTTGGGATTCAGAACATGGCTTTCTGTGTCCAGAATGCTTAGGAGGGAGATTGTGTTTAAGTGGAACAGTGTTTCTCAGAGGACCTTAGCAAATTTGTCATCCTGGAGGGACCTAGGAGGAGTAAGAGCACTTCAGGAAGTAGTATAGTGAGAATTTGGGCCTTGAGACTGCATAGCTTGGGTCATATGTGCTCTCACACCTACCACTGTATTCTTGAGCATGATTCCCCCAGCTTTTTGAAACTTTATGTTTTCTCTTTTGTAAAGTAGAATAATTGTTTCCAACGGTAGGGTGAAGTAAGGACTTCATGGAGCTATATATGTAAATCACTTAGAACAGGTCTGGAATATATTAAATGCTTATCGACTATGATTGTTGTTGATAACAATATTTGAGTATTAACAAAGATTAAAAGAAAGTCTCTTTGAAACATTTATATTTGTTGATATTAGGGTTGAGAAAGAAAAACTAACTGGCCTCAAAATTTTCCATGGCGTGCTAGTGTCAAGTCATTTGAACACATTTTCTCTACCAGGTTGACCCAGGTGAAGATAGTTCATGCTCTGATAACAGATGTACATTGCCTTGGCTCTTACTTCCCCAAGGAATCCTATTTAAAAGTTGTGTGTCACCTGCATAAAGGTTACCGGAAAAAAAACAGAAGAATGCTTTGTAGTTGGTCAGAACTGGATTTGAAATCCAATTCAACTGCTTACTAGCTGTGTTATCTAAGGCATGTTGCTTAACCTTGAATCTTCATCTAATGCAGCAATTAATTTTCAGGGTTTCTGTGAAGATATTTGTAAAGTGTATGTCATAGGCAAGCTTTATACATTACAGCTATTCTTGCTAGTTCTTGGGACTTTCACCGTGTGACAGAAACAACAGCAGGCCCTGGTGCCTGCAAGGACTTCATGGATCCAGCAGCAACTTGGAATGGTGCTCCTCTGAAGAAATCCTACTTGGATGGATATAATACAACCTGCTAAGTGTCCTAGCACTTAGCAGGTTGTATTATCATTGTCCGAGTCTATGGTTCTCCGTCTGCTAGACTAAATTCCTTAAGGGCAAGGACAGTGCCTTATTCATCTTTGTATTCACAGTGCCTAATCCGGTGCACATTGTAGGCCTCATTAAATGTTTGTTGAATGAAAAAATGAATCATCAACAGACATTAATTGGGCGCCTGCTCTGTGATCTCCATG
This sequence comes from Oryctolagus cuniculus, assembly GCF_964237555.1. Classification (NCBI taxonomy): domain Eukaryota; kingdom Metazoa; phylum Chordata; class Mammalia; order Lagomorpha; family Leporidae; genus Oryctolagus; species Oryctolagus cuniculus. Next base: position 53,937,327 of record NC_091453.1, on the reverse strand, counting down.
GGCTCAGCTTGTCCCCGCCAGTTGCCTACAACGTCCAAGCTCTTCAAGTTTCTGAAGTTTACTTGTGTCTTCTAATTCTCACACTGAGGACTTTTTTGTGTAGTGCAATGATAGCAATACATTTCATCTTGAATTCCATCTCCAGTTGATTGGTAATGCCTGCCTTAAGTATGTTTTATAAAAAGGATTCTGAAACCAAGTCTCATGTAGTATAAAAGAATTGTAAATAATTAGTGATGTCTGCCGTGGTTGGGAGAAGGGGTAGTAGCAGCACAAGTGCCTCAAATATGTCATATTTGATGCTGTGTTTTTATGAAATACTCTGTGCCTGCCTTTTAATCTTGGCTGCTTGCAGATGTTGCATGGCTGCTTCTGCTGTTGCTATAATTGCTGCTAGTTGCTTCCTAGTTGAGGCCAAAGGGGTCATTAGTTGAGCAGGAACTACATCCCCATAGTCTTGGGTTTGCTCCTGTGGCTGGCGTTCACAGTTTTCCCCTTTCAACTTTACCCCAAATATCTCCATACTTGCATTGACAGATAGGACTCCTCTTTCTGTTTACCACCCTGCGGGCTCCTATTTCCTTTATCATATTTAGTATGCCCAGTCATTATTCCACGAGAAGCCTTTCGGTTTACAGTTGTGATAAGCACACTGGGCCAGGAACAAAAGGCTTCGGTGACTGAGGAGTGATCTGGAGGTGGACAATGTCACAGATGTTAGAGAAGAGAGGTTGCAGTCTACTAGTATAAGACTTAGAAGAGTGTTGGGATCCGGGTGACCTTTTCCTTTACTGAGTTCTTGCTCTGTTTCTTTGTCTCTTTGGGGTCTCACATTTCATGTGTGCAAGAATGAGCAGCAATCCCTGATGAGGTTATCTGCTGGCCCTTCGGCCTGCTGTTATCCTGAGACCATCTCCCAACTCTTTGAAAGAGCAGCAGATTGGTCAGCTTTAAATAGCATACAAAGATTTCCTTTGGAACCAAATGTTTCCCTGTCCTTGACTGTTAGTTAAATGGTGCTGTCTTATCTGAAGCGCCATCTTAGGCTCTGGCCCAGTCGCCATCTTGCACAGTAAACTTTGGTTGGTCCTAATCCCAGCCTGGCTTACTAGAAGACAGGTGGCCAAATGGCCCGAACACAAGGGTCAACTCCACCCCACACTAAAGAAATAGGCTGCTCCCACTTCCTTAGCCCTGCAAAGCTATAACAAAGCCTGCTTTCCTACACAGGCCCTCTTTCTCTTTTCGCTCTCTTGCCCTCTTTCGCCAGCCTGTTGGGGTTCTCCCCCGCAAAATAAACTTTTCCTTTAACTGGTGTTTGGTGTGTTTTGTAGTGGCGTTTCATTGACTTGAGTTCATTACATCTTACAAGTTTCATTGGCCAATGTTTCATAATGTGTTCTGACTTGCAAGTCTGAGTTAAGTGAATTAATGCTGCCCTCCTGGAAAAAAATATGTACAGTATTTTAAAGATACTCAGATTTATTTGCCAGAGCAAGACAAACTGCTGTTAATGATGAATTCTACTTTTAGGATAGACATGAGAATGATCAGATTTACAGGTGAGTAAGAAAACCACTTTGTAAGAGCCCTTAAAGGGTTAGGATACATCCATTTCTGTGACCCATATTGTAGTACTTCCCTGTAGTATTGGGAAATAGAGCTGGAACTTTGAGAAATGGCCTCAAGGATTTGGAAGGTAAAGTTTAGAAGACAGTCTGGATCTCTTTACATTACATGCCGACATTTTTTTCTTCAGTACATTTTTTTTTATTTGTGGGAAAGGATTGGATTCTGTTATAATCTCTCAGTGAGTCAATATTCCAAGAAAGATCGAAGAATGTGTTTAAGTCATGAAGCTCTGAGGCACCCCATCCCCTGTAGGGGCTACTTTGTATTTATTCCTCAGGAGGAGCTGGTAGAAGCCTTCGCGTGAGGGAGAAGAAAAGCACCAAGGATGACTACAGCCTCTCTTCATCACAGCTAACCAAGGATCACTCTCTTGAGACTCTCCAGTCCTCAGGTAGCTGTTTTCAATTGCATACTTAGCCCTCTCTTTCCTCCTGTTCAGAAAGTATAGCATACTCATGAATATGTGTGGATGAACTGTTACTTCCCCAAAAAAGCTGCCCATGGTCACTACAAAAAAAAAAAAAGCCCTAAAATATGGTAGAGTATATGCTCTTGTAAGCCTGGAGTATAGGCCACCTGAGATGAGTGTCAGCCACAAAGGCCCCCAGTTTCACTGATTTGAAGGTAATCCAATCTCTGCTCATTTTCTTTTGTTTCCCTCTTAAACTCTATGCACTGCTCTGGCCCATACATATGCCAATGGGAGCTGGGCTCTTAAATTAACATTTCCTTTGCATTTCTTAAGACCCAGAGTGGTTTGAATGCTGAGGCTGAGGTTGTATTTGCTGTAGTTGGGTAATTTTCATGTTGATTAGTGTGAAACCCATTCTTCCCCCTTAAGGCAGCCATTGGAGAAGTTGCCCCAGGACTTGCTCCTGGAAGTTTTAACTGATAATGAAATGTCAGTAGGAGAACTTTCCTCAACCCAGCCCCCACTTCTGACTTGGCCATCAACTATTACGACTTTAGGACAGAACTCTTAGGAGTGAACTGTCAGCAGTTCTGCTGAGATTTTTGCCTTTTTCAGGGCTAAGCAGGAGAAGGTATGAGAGAAATGGAAAGTCTTGTGCCTTTCAGTTATGTTTCCAGTGAATCCCCAGCACACTCTTGTGGGGCCATATCCTAGATCTTCTCTTCCTCTTGCTCTCACTAACCTCCCTCCATTTCTTGCAGGGTTTCTTCAGGTTTGTTTCTCTTGCCTTCCCCTTAAAGTTATCTGGAACAGCCTCCATCTGGGGGGAGCTTTACTGTGCATGAAACCTCAGTGAGTGTTGAGACTGATGTCCCTGTTGCTCTCTGGATATAAGAAGGCAGTGAAATGCCTTAATCAACATTTTTAGTGGACACTGAACCTAGAAGCTTTGAAGGAAGCAAACTTGAGAACTCTTGATATTTGAGTGAAGACAGAGTGAACTCTTTATTGCCTTCAGGAATGGAGGGAGGGAGGAGAGGGCATAAATGCTCTACTGTGATGGAGCAGGCAGTGATTACTTCATAAATCTATAACTTTTATAAGTTGTTGCCCAGCACTACCTCTGCAGCTACTTGTGAGAGTCACTGCCAGCCACTATTTTAGGTTGGTTGGGATGCCTTGCGGTAAGTTTCTGTTCCCCCAATGGAGAACCCAGGACAAGGTTTGCAACTTTGAAGATTTCTCTCATCAGGCGTCAAGGTGTCATGGACATTGACCAAAGAAACCAAATAGCACTCAAGGCTTTGGGTAGAAAGGCATACAGTTTATTTACTAGACTCATGTCTCAAGACTCAAACCCTAATCCTCTGTCATTCTCTACTTGAATACTGTAAATTTAGCAAGGCAGTAAAGAAGCAGTTTTGAGACAGTTTGGGGCAGTTTCAGGGCAATTTAAGTTGAGCACACTGTTTTCTTAGGCCCTCAGGGACTAACAAATCACAATTGCAAAGTAGGATAGCTTTATAATATAGTACCCAGTAAATTATAACTTAAAGACAGTTTCAGGAGGCATGCAACTATCTTAGGTATGAGGTGAGGCCCTAGGTATGCAACTGACTGGTGGTTGGGGAACCGGTTTCTAACTCAGTACTGGTTTGCCCTTTGAAAATGAGTGGTAGGGAGTCTGCAGCATTCCCTTGAATGCCATGGCTCCTTAATGGCAAGCAGGATTGGGTGGGGTCTGTAGCAGGACTGAGGAGGCAGCAAAAGCTGTACTAAATAACCATTTTTTTTTTAAATACATGGGTCAAGTACAGTGGACAGAATGGCTCCAGGCATGCCCAAATACCATATCTGGCACAAGGAAACCAACAAGGAAAGGTCCATTTTTTATCCTATTATTTGTTATTCCCCAGGGCAGGATGGAATGTCTGAAATAAAAAGAAGAGCTACTTTGGAGAAGGTTGTGAAAGATTCTTAAATAGAGAAGGTTTAAAAGAGAAACTGTATTACATAAGGTTGGTATTACAAGTTTTTTTTTTTTTTTTTAAAGATTTATTTTATTTGAAAGGTATAACAATACACAGATGGGGAGAGAGATAGGGAGTGCCACTATCTGCTGGTTCTCTCACAAAATGGCTGCAATAGCCAGATCTAGTCCAGGCTGAACCCAAGAACCAGGAACTCCATGCAGTTCTCCCACATGGGTGACAGGGGCCTAAGTACTTGGGCCATCATTTGCAGCCTTGCTAGGCATCGTTAGCTGGAAGCTGAATCAGAAGTAAGAGTAGCAGGTACTTGGACTGGCACTCTAATATGACAGTGTCATTAGTGGTAGCTTAACCTACTGCGCCACAACACCAGCCCCTTCTTAGAGCTTTTAAAGATATCTGTTCTGTGTGTGGGTCAAGTAATCTGATCGCATAATCAGCTTGTGGCTTACAAGGCCAGTTTAGCTGATAGATTTTATGCTCTTGTGGTGATGGTGCCATCCTCTCTTGCACTGTGGCAGGTATATATTGCTAGTGAGTGCAGCAGCTGAAGGAGAGGACAGCAAGCACCCAGTGGAGAACAATATGTCTTTACCAGTGAAGATAGCAACTGAAAAGATCATGGGGTTGGCTAGATTGCACTGGACCTTTTTTTTTAGATAAAGGATTTTTTTGTTGATAATAAAAATAGATTGTCATTGTGAAAAAGTAAAAGACATATAATTTTATAAGTCAGAAAATAACATTTTGTTATTTAACAAAATAACATTTGGGCATATTTATTCTCAGTCTTAAAAATATAATATAGCAATTTTGCTATGCAATTTTGCTATTTTTAACAATTGACCTCATTCATATTACATATATTATTTTATTCTTCAATGTTTTGCATCTGAAATTTTGCAAGCATATTTGCTTGTCATTATTGTTCTTTATATTAAGTGCATAATATGTGGACCTAATGAAATTTATTTAGATGTTACCATGTTGCTGGTCAGTAACAATTTTGTAATGAAGATCATTGAACATTAATCTTTATGTGCATCTTTAATTATTTATGGTAAATTTCTATCATTGGAATTATTTGGTTTGAGAACTTTATTAGGGAATCTAAAAGGTGCTGTTATTGCCCTCAACACAGTTGTACAAGTTACATTCCCAACAGTAGTATATAAATGGGAATGTTTCTTCACACACTCACTAAAACAATCACCTTTCTCTTTTTATAAATCTCTGCTATTTTGCTAAGGAAACAGACCTTTGTCACTTTAAATGTGTTATTTCTAATTTCTATCTGGTAGAATTCACTGTTGATGGAGTACAGTTCTGTGGGTAAAAGTCATGTGTATCCCCTCCAGTTCCATGTGGAATAGTTCTATCATTGTCATAATTTCTCTTGGTGACTGTTCTTGTATTCAACCACTTTTCACACACCCCATCTCTGGAAATCACTGATGTGATTTTGCCTTTTTCAGAAGGTTATATAAATGGATTCATGCATTTAATCTTATATATTTCATATAGTAAAATGAATTTCGGATTTACCCATATTGTTACATGCATCACTAGTTCATATCTTTTCATTGCTGCATAGGATTTCATTTTAAGTATACATCACCATTTTTATCCATTCACTAACTGATAAACGTGTGAGATGTTTCCAGTTTTGATTGTAAATAAATTTACTGCAGATGTTCCGGTACAGGTCTTGTATGATTTAAATGTTCATTTATTTAGGGTGAATGCCTAGGGGTATGTATCAGTCACCATTTTGTTACTATAACAAGTACTTTAGAGAAGCTACTCAACAATAAGAAGTTTATTTTCCCTCAGTGTTTTAGAGGTGTACAATCCAAGATCATGTGAGACCTGTTGGTTCAGCAAATTGGTGAAGCCAGAGACAATGGCAATGGCAGTGTGTTTCGAGTAAAGATCACACGTGAGCTAGGAAGCAGAGACAGACAGAGGCAGGGCCCAATTCAGCTTTAATATAACACTCTCAAGGAAATGACCTTCCAGGTGTATGGCCCAAAGACTTAGGGACCCCATTAGGCCCACCTGCTAAATATCATAACTAGATCAAGTCTCCAACCTCCCCAATTCATTAACATATGGTTTTGGTGATTAAATGTCTGCATTAGTTTGGGAGCCAAATCCTGTTCAAATAATAGCATTCTACATTTTGCTTCCCCAATCATTATCCTCCCATACACCATATGATCATTCAACCCTGAAATAAGCCCAAAGTCCAAAGTGTCATTTGAAACCTGAGGCAAACTCCTTGAGCCTATAAAAATCCAAGTTACATATTTCTACGATATCAATGGTAGAATAGGCACAGTGTAAACCATCCCATTCCAAAAGGAAATGAAAGGGAAATAGGAAGGAGGAATTTGGCTAAGGCAAGCCTGAAAACCAACAGGTGAACACTAAAACCTCATGTTCCAAGTTGGGCATCCTAGGCACACTGTTGAAGGATGAGCTTTGAAGAGCTTGGGCAGCCCCTCCACTATGGTCATTGCCCATGCTTTGCTTTTTGCAGATTGGAATTTGTTTCTGCAGCTCTGCTCCACAATTCTACTTGTCATTGCTCTGGGAGAGGCTCTCTGCAGTGGCTCTGCTCCTGCCAGATCTGTGCCTGGGCACCCAGTTTGTCCAACACATCCTTTGAAATCCGTTAAGTCCTCTGTGCCTCTGCAGCTCTGTGGGTCTTTGTCCACATGGCTGCTCTGTGACCCTGCTTGCTGATGTCTGCAATTTTCCAATGCTTGTGTTATACAATCCTTGAACCTTTCCCTGGCAGATAGTTCATGTTACCAATATCTCTGCTTTTCTTGGGTCTCCACCATGGCTTCACTCCCACAGCTTTATGAGGCATGACCCTGTCAGAGCCCTGTGCAGGGGCTCCAGTCTTGTGACTTAACTCTGCCTAGCCTTCCTTTCAAAGGCTTTCTTTTGAAATCTTATTGGAAGCCATCATGACCGCTTAACTCTTCTATACCTGAAAAACAAGCATCATGTGGCCGAGGCTCAGGCATGCCACCAGCACAAGCCACACTTGAGCCAGGACTGTGCTAACCTTAGAACAATTTTCCTGCCAGTCACAATCCACACCTGATCCTTGGTGAACAGGACACCTTAAGGGGCTCCATCCTGAAAGAATTCTGCTCTGGCAGATCTTTAAAATAAATTTGTACTTCCATGCCTTTGATCAGGATGTGATGTGAGGAGTGGATTTGAAAATCTCTGAAATGCCTTTGCAGTTCTCCCATTGTCTTGCCTATTAACAACTGCCTCCAAGTTACTTGTACTGATCTCTGCAGCAAGTAGTTTTTCTATCACTCCCATACGAAATGAGATTATTATTGTTGTTGTTCTTTCAATGGTCAGGCTGTGAGTTTTTCAAATCTTTTTCCTTTTCTCCGACATTTTGCTCCTTATTCTTATTTATTTGAGAGGCAGAGTTACAGACAGAGAGAGAGAGAGCGACAGAGAGAAAGAGAGACAAAGAGAGAAAGGTCTTCCATATGCTGCTTTACTCCCCAAATGGCCACAATGGACGGAGCTGGCCCAATCTAAAGCCAGGAGCTTCTTCCGGGTGTCCCTCGCAGGTACAGGGGCCCAAGCACTTAGGCCATCTTCCATTGTTCCTTTTCTTACTGTTGAATCCCCAAAATTTCTTTATATATTCTTGACACAAATTCTTTGTCAGATATATTATTAGTAAATAGGTTCTTTCAGTCTATAGCTTATCTTTTCATTGTTTTAACACTGTTTTTTTCAGAGCAAAAGTTTGTTTTGATGAGGTTCACTTGATCAGATTTTTACTGCATAGACTGTGCTTTTAGTGTGACATTTAAGAAATCTTGTTTAGCCGGCGCCGCGGCTCAATAGGCTAATCCTCCCCCTGTGGTGCTGGCACACTGGGTTCTAGTCCCGGACGGGGCACCGAATTCTGTCTCAGTTGCTCCTCTTCCAGGCCAGCGGCTTCTGGCCGCAGCGGTCATTGGAGGGTGAACCAAAGGTGAAGGAAGACCTTTCTCCCTGTCTCTCTCTCTCTCACTGTCCACTCTGTCAAAATAAAAAATTTAAATTAAAAAAAAAAGAAATCTTGTTTAAACCAGTGTCATGAAGATTGTCTCATGTTTTTTTTTTTAAAGCTTTTAAAATCCATGCAGTTTTTTAAAAAGATTTATTTATTTATTTTAAAGTAAGATCTACACATAGAGAGGAAAGGCAGAGAGAGAGAATTGTTGATTACTTGACTTTCCCATATACACTTTAGTATTCATTTTCTGCTGGTATATCCTTTGCAGTTCAGTTAACTTGAAATGAATTTGAAGAAAATTTACATCTTAACATCTAGGCAGCAAACATGGAATAGTTTTTTATTTAATTTTTATTTAATTTGTATTTTTCAGTTAGCATTTTTTACTTTTTAGCACTCCAATCCCAGACATTTACAGTCAGTATCAAACATTTCCAATATTTTCTGCTATCATAAATGGTATTAGTTTAAGTTTTCAAATATTCATTACTAGTACATAGAAATAAGATAACTTTTTGTGTGTTGATCTGGTACTGTGCAAGTTTGCTGAATGTGCTTTTTAAATTTTGAGCTTTTTTTTGAATAGATTCCTTGGCATTTTCCACATACACGGTAATGTCACATGTAAATATCAAATTTGATTTCTTATTTTCCAGTGTGCATGCCTTTTGTATCTTCTTTTTGAAATGTTGAACTGGATAAGATTTGCCTTAAGATGTTGCACAGGAGAGTTTAAAGCACATATTTGTGCTGAGTACTAGATCTTAGAGGAGGAACATTCAGAATTTCATTTTTAAGTGTGATGTTAGTTATGGAAATTTTTTGTGTATGTTGATGTTGTTCATTAGTTTATGGACCTTTCCTTCTATTAATAGATGGCTGAGGATTATTATAAAGTAATGAATTGATATTGGATTTTGTCAAGTACTTTTTAAAGTTTATTTGAAAAGCAGAGTTAGAGAGAAGGAGATTGAGAAAGAGGTCTTCCATCCACTGGTTCATTCCCTAAATGCCTGCAACAGCCAGGGCTAGCTGGGCCAGGCCAAAACCAGGTGCCAGGTCTTAAGTGTGGATGGCAGGGACTCAACTACTTATGCCATCATCTGCTGCTTACCAAGTGCTTTAGCAGGGAGATAAATCTATAGCCGAATAGCTGGGACTCAAACCAACACTTCTAATGATATGTCAGTTTCCCAATTGACAACTTAACCCTCTTCTCCACAAGGCCAGCCCCTAAATATTTTTCTATATTAAGATGATTGCAGCTTTTTCTTATTCAGTCTGTTAATGTGGGTCAATGCATTGAATTATTTTAATTGTGTTTTATTTATTCGATAGCTGAAAATTCGCAATATCCTGTGATCATCACCATTGTTTTATCCTAGGCCACTTCCATCCCTCCAATAGAAACCTAATATCCCTTAAAACTAACCCCTTCCCCCATTCCCCCTCTGTTCCACCCTGCCCACATCCCTGTCAACCACTCCTTCTTTGTCTCTATGGATACCCCTGTCCTGAATAATTCATAAGTAGAAATGTACAATATATGGCTTTTATCCCTGGCTTATTTCACTTAGGATAATGTTTTATAGGTTAATCCATGTAACTTGTACAATTATTACATGTTCATGGATTAAAAATCTTCTGTTGTTTGAACATACCACATTTTGTATGTTGACTCATCCATTTATTGATTGATTCTACTTTTTGGCTATCATGAATAATATTGCTGTAAACATTTGTATATAAGTTTTGGGTGGACCTATGTTTACATTTTGGGCAAGTATATCTCTAGAGTGGACTGTGGACCATATAATTCTGCTTAACTTGTTAAGGGAATACCCAGCTCTATACTGATGGTCATTGTATATTCCTGTAGTAATGTATGAAGATTAAGATTTCTATATATCATGATAATACTTGTTATTTTCTGTTATTTCTACCATGTGTGAAGTGGGATCCCATTGTGGTTTTCATGCGCATTTCCCTAACAACTAATGACATTGAGCCTCTTTTTATATTCTCAATGGCCATTAGTATGTCCTTAGAGAAATGTCTATTCAAATCCTTTACCCAGCTTCTAATTGAGTTCTTTGTCTTGTTATTCAGTTGTAAGTTATTTATATATTCTAAATAACAGATCCTTATCATATACCTCATTTTGTAGTATTTTCTTCTATACTGTGGATTGTCTTTCACTTTGAGTTCATATGTAAAAATTCAGTTTTATGAAATTCAATTTATTTTTCCTTAGTTTCTTGTTTTTTTGTGTCATTTATAAAAATCATTGTTTAATTTCGAATATGATGTCTTAGGTGTCCAACTTCATTCTTTTGCAATTGCCTATACAAATGTTGCAAATCCATGTTAAAAAATTATTCTTTGCTCATTGCATGGTCTTGTAACTCTTGTTGAAATTCAGTTGCACATATATATGTGAGTTTATTTCTGGACTTTATACTTTATAGTTATTGAAATTGTGTGATTTGGGGCCGGTGCTATAGCTCACTTGGTTAATCCTCCGCCTGCGGCACCAGAATCCCATGTGGGTGCCAGGTTCTAGTCCCGGTTGCTCCTCTTCCAGTCCAGCTCTCTGCTGTGGCCCAGGATAGCAGTGGAGGATGGCCCAAGTGCTTGGGCCCTGCACCCGCATGGGATACCAGGAGGAAGCACCTGGCTCCTGGCTTTGGATCGGCGCATCGCCGGCCGTAGCGGCTACTTGGGGAGTGAACCAACAGAAGGAAGACCTTTCTCTCTGTCTCTCTCTCTCACTGTTTATGACTCTACTTGTCAAATAAAAAAAAATTGTGATTCTGGTACTTTTCCAATATTATTTTGGCCTTTTGGGGTACCTTATAATATAATAGGATCAGCTTATCCAAGGCAGATGGAAATTTGACAGGGACTTCATTATATTTGTAGATGCTTTTGAAAATTATCATCTTAACAATATTACATCTTCTAATGCATGAATATGAGCTATCCTAATTTTTTTGGACATCCTTGTTTTAATCCAGTGGCTTCACAGTTCTCAGTGCACATGTCCAGTATCTCTTTGGTTAAATTACAACTTCTGATAACATTATAAATGTAATTATTTTCATTTTAAAGAAAGTATATATTTGAAAGGCAGAATCACAGAGAAAGAGACAGAGAGAAAGCAAGATATTCCATCCACTGGTTCACTCCCTAAATGGCCACAACAGCTGGGGCTGGCCAGGCAGAAGCCAGGAGCTTCATCAGGGTCTCCCACATGGGTACATGGGCCCAAGCACTTGGGCAATCTTCTGCTGCCTTCCCAGGGAGGCAGCTGGATCAGAAGAAGCTGGGTGTCAAACCAGCACCCTTAAGGGATGTCACCATTTCAGCTTAGGGCTTACCCCACCATGTCACAATGCTGGCCCTGGAATTGCTTTCTTAAGTTCCTTTTCATATTATCTTTTACTAGTGTGCAGAAATACATGTTAATCTTGCACCTTGCAACTTCTCTGAATTTACTGTTTATGTTTTTTATGAATTTGGCTTTTCTCTATATAGGATCATGTCACCTATATACAGAGTTTTATCTCTTTCTTTCCAATGTGTATGCCTCTTATTTCTTGTCTAATTGACCTGCTTATAACTCCTGGTTAAGTGTTCAATGGAATTGGTGAAGATTATAACTACTTGAACTTTTCCTAATTTGGGAGAAACCTTTCAATCCTTCTCTCTGAATTATAATGCTAACTGTGGGATTTTCTTAGATTCCCTTTCTCAAATGTATAAATTCTCTCCTATTCCTAGTTTGTTAAATGATTTTATCCTAAAAATGTTTTGACTTTTCCAAATGCTTTTTCTGCATTAATGTGACTTTTCTGTTTTCCAATTTCTATTGTTGTTATTATATATTCATCTTATAAATATGTTAATATGTATACCTGTTTTCACATGTTGAAATAGCCTTGCATTCCTGGGATTAATCCACTTAGTCAGGCTGTATAATTTTAATATGCTGCTGGATATGGTTTGCTAGTATTTTGTTGAATGTTTTTTCATTTATATTTATAAGGGATTTTGGTACATAAGATGGTATATATATATTGTGGAAGCTGAATGTCTGTTTCAAGCTGTCTTTTCCTCACTGGAGGAACCATAGGACCAGGACCAGGGGAACCTTTTCAGTTGGATACTCCCTCTGAGTCTTGTAGTCTAACTTTTCAGCTTTTTATGGTCCATGAGAGATGTCTTAGTTTCAGCTGGTGTTCAGAGATTTTCATAAAAACATTGCCTGTGGATACTTGCTAGGTGGACTTTCTATGAATAAACTAAAGCTGGGGACCGCCTCTTATATCTTGCTGAGATCACTCCACTGTTCAGCTTTTTATTTAAAAACTGCTGTTCCATTACTGCTTTGTGCACTCTATCAAAAATTATTTCCTAGAAAACTTCTTCCTACCCTACCCGCCTTCCCACCCTTCTTCCTCCTCCCTCTCCTATTCCCATTCTTATTTTTCACTGATCTATTTTCAACTAACTTTATACACATAAGATTAACTGTATGCTCAGTAAGGAGTTCAATAAATAGTATAAAACAACCTATTCTTCAGCAGTGGAGACAAGGGCTGTTCAAAGTCATTGCATCTCAAAGTGTCAATTTCACTTCTATAGATTACCTTTTAGGTGCTGTATTAGTTATTACAGGTCAGGGAGAATATATGGTATTTGTTTGGGACTGGCTTATTTCACTAAGTATGATATTTTCCAGTTTCATACATTTTGCTGCAAATAACAGGATTTCATTTTTTATGTTACCACTGTATAGTTTTATGGTGTACATATCCCATAATTTCTTTATCCAGTCTTCAGTTGACAGACATCTGCGTTGATTCTGTATCTTAGCTATTGTGAATTGGGCTGCAATAAACACTGATAAATCTTTCAAATGCCGATTTCTTTTCCCTTGGGTAAATTCCCAGGTGTGTAATGGCTGGGTCATATGGAAGGTCTATATTCAGATTTCTTAGGTATCTCTATACTGTCTTCCACAGTGGATGTACCAGGTTACATTCCCACCAACAGTGGATTAGGGTACCTTTTCCCCCACATCCTCGCCAGCATTTGTTGTTTGATTTCTTTATTAAAGCCATTCTAACTGTGGTGAGGTGAAACCTCATTGTGGTTTTGACTTGCATTTCCCTAGTGGCTAGTAATACTGAGCATCTTTTCATTTGTCTGTTGACCATTTAGATTTCCTCTTTTGAATAATGTAGGAGTGTGGGTGGGAGGGTGGGTATGGTGAGAAGAATCATTATATTCCTAAAGTGGTACTTATGAAATGCATGAAGTACATATCCTTAAATAAAAGGTTTCTTTGGGAAAAAAATAGAACTATCTCTGTTCCAGTCATCGTACTTCCTTCTGGACATTTATTTACTTATTTAAAAGCTAAAGTTACAGAGCAGGGGCAGAAGACAGAGAAGTCTTATCTGCCAGCTCATCCACCAAATTGCCATGAACACTGGAGCTGATCCAGTCCAAAGCCAGGAGCCAGGAGCATCCTCAGGGTCTCCCACACGGGTGCAGGTGCCCAAGTACCTGGGCTATCCTTTGCTGTCCTCCCAGTAAATCAGCAGGGAGCTGAATCAGCAGTGGAGGAGCCAGGAAGCCACCAGTGCCCATAGGGGATGCTGACCTTAGAAGCAGTGACTGCTATGCCACAATGCTGGCCCCTCTATTTCTTCTTTAGGGACTCCCATACTACAAACTGATCCCTTAAATGCATGTTTTGCAATTGCACTGTCTGACCATGTTTTCTTCTTTTTTTCAATATTTTCCTTCATTATTTGTCCTGCCTTTCCTCACTTGAATCTATTACCTCTCTGCACTGTTTCATCTAGTCTGCATCTCAGATAATGTTGTCTGTTTCTCCTATTTTTTATGTAAGTTCAGTAATCTCTCTTTTCACTTTTTTTCCCCACATCTGGATTTGGTTTTCTAACTTCTGGCCCAAGGAAATTTTCTTGCATCCTCAAGTGCTTGTTTGAGCATATTTATTTGCTTGGACTGTTGTAAACTTACATTTTTTTTCTGCTTCATGTTTGTTAGTGGAGAATTTTTATAAGTTGATATGGGTAAAATTTCATTACCTGCTGTTTTATAATAACAATGTATGAACTTGCTGAGCTTCCTTATGTACCTTTATGTTTCAGATGATTTACAGTTCAAGCATTTACTTACCTGTCATTACAGCAAAGTCCCAGTACTTTTTTTGGGTTTTATTTCCTTGCTATAATGGAGGTGGGAGGAAGGTTGTGACTTCTTCAATTTTATGTTTCTTTTTGTCTTACAATACCTAAAATTTCTTCTCCTGTTTCTTTTACTACTCTTTACAACCCATTTCCTATAGTGTTCTTTTATTTTCCTTTAGATATTTTTTCTCATTCAGAATCTGTGTATTCTGAAGAGTGCTGTTTATTGTACATTTCATTTTAATGTGCTTGTAGCCCTTTAAATCATCTGTCCCTTTAAATCACGAGTCCTTCAAGATTTCATCCCTAGAGGCAATTCTCTTCCCAGATATCTTCCCAGATAGTTTTCTAGTATTTTCAATATTGTAATGTTCTTGGTCTTTTTGGCTGTTGATCCAGATCACCTATAGTTTCATCATTATACTCCCTCTTCTGTGTTCTCTACAGTTTTTCTTGATTTTCCTGGAAAAAAAGGTCTTCTACAAAGCCTTTCTTCTGGTAGAAATGAGGTGTGGGGGTGTATAAGATCATATACTTAGGGTCTAGCATTGTGTTGCAGTTGATAAAGCCGCCAGTTGAATTGCTAGCATCCCATGAGTCCCAGCTGCTCCATTTCTGATCTACCTCCCTGCTAATGCACCTGGAAAGGTAGCAGAAGATGGCCCAAATATTTGGGGCCCCTTAACCCAAGTAGGAGACCTGGATGGTATTCCAGACTCCTATATTTGGCCTGGCAAAACTCAACCTTTGCAGCCATTTGGTGAGTGAACCAGCAATGGTAGATCAATCTCTCTTTCTTTCTCTCTCGCTCTCTCTTCTCTCTCTCTCTTTCTCTAATTCTGCTTTTCAAATAACTAAATAAGTCTTTTTAAAAAGATAAAACATATACCTGGATTTGGTGATTTAATTCTTCTTTACACATAGTTACTCTATTTTTAGTGTTCTTTATCTTCAAGTTATGAGTAAGTATGATTTGGCTGAATATTTCATCTTTCCCTCTGTGGTGTTTCATATTCTTCAGAGAGGAAATTTTGGGAAGTTACATTAATATTCAGGTGCCAATGTGTTTGTAAATCCAGGTATATTTGCTCAGCTTCTGACATAAATTACATTAAATTTATACATCAATTTGAGGAATAATGTTATTTAACTCATTGATTCTTCCAATATCTGTCCATTTCATTCATATATATATATATATAAAATCTCATCGATGGTCAGTTTTAATGTTCAGATCATGGATTTTTAAATTGAATTTATTGATAAAGAATTTTATTCTTCTGACAGTATTATGAATGGGATTGTTTTCTTAAATTCTTTTTTTGGCCTTTTCGTTACTAGAATGTAGTTATATAATTGATTTTTGTATGTTGATCTTGGATTTCTATAGCTTTGGTAAACTTTGTTACTAGTTTTAATAGTTTCTTGGTAAATTCCCTGAAATTTTTTCACAAAGAAGCCAATTACACATGAGAATAAATACTATTTTACTTCCATTTACAGTCTGTATGCTTGTAATTTCTTTTTTTGCATGATCTTGCCTAGATCTTTGAAAGGAAGAGTTATAGAGAGAGAGGGAGACAGATCTTCCATCTACTCATTTGCTCCCCAGATAGCTGCAACAGCTGGCACTGGGCCAAGCTGAAACCAGGAGCCAGAAGCTTCATCTGAGACTCCCTGGTGGGTGGAAGAGTTCCAAACACTTGGGCCATCCTCCATTGCCTTTCCCAGGCCATTAGCAGGGAGCTGGGTCTGCAGTAGAATAGCTAGGACTCGAACCAGCACTAATATGGAATGCCGCCAGCATTGCAGGTGGTGGCTTTACCTGCTGTGCTGCAAAACTGGGCCCCCAATATGCACTTTTAAGATGTTAAAATCTGGGTCTGTCACTGTGGTGTAGCAGATAAAGTCACCACTTGCAGTGCCAGCATCCCATATGGGCACCAGTTCCTGTCCCCGCTGCTCTACTTCAGATCCAGCTCTCTTCTATGCCTTGGGAAAGCAGTAGTAGATGGCCCAAGTCCTTGGGTCCCTGAACCCATGTGAGACCTGGAAGAAACTCCTGGCTATGAATGGGTGCAGCTCCAGCTGTTGTGGCCATCTGGGGAATGAAGCAACAGAAGGAAGACCTCTCTCTCTGCCTCTGCCTCTCTGTAACTCTGACTTTCAAGTAAACAAATAAAAGATGTTAATATCAAATTATACTGATTGAACTCCATTTTAAATATATAACAAATTTGCTACAATTTTCCCATCAAAATTTATGTTATTTAGTCACGCATTACATCTGCAGCTTTTATAAAATCAGCAACATAATGGCATCAGTTTATTTTATGGAAATGAAGAGGATAATAGGAAATAGGTCATTCACACATGTATACCATTTCTGATGTTCTTTATCTCATCAAGTACATTCAAGTTATCCTCAAATGTGTTGCCTTTCATGCTGAAGCACTTCCCTTAGAATTTTTTGTAGGTAAAAACAGAAGTCACAAACGTTGTCAGTTTGCTTTGCTTGAGAACATCTTTATTTTACCTTCATTTCAAAAGAACAGTTTCACTGGTTACCATGTTCTTGGGTGGCAGTTCTTGCTTTACCACTTTGATCATGGCATTCTACTGTCTCCTAGACTACATCATTTTAGATAAAAAAATGTATAGTATAGCAGTTTTCCTATGTTACATATTGTATTATTTTTCTCTCTGTTTTCAAGTTTTTCCTCTTTATCATTGGCTTTCCTCAATTGCTTTTTAAAAATATTATAAATCAAAATCATAACTGTTTATGGAGCACAGCGGAATACTTTCATATATATATACACACAACATGGAACTGTTAAATCAAGCTTATTAACATATCTATCACCTAACAAGTTTTTGCATGGAAATATGTGAAATGCATACTCTAAGCAATTTTGAAACACAATACCTTGTTACTAACTATACTTATCCTAATGTTCATTAGTTCTCAAAATCTTATTCATGTTCTATACCTGAAAGTTTATACCCTTTGATCAGCATTTCCCCATTTGCGCTCTCTCTGCAACTCTAGTAGCCACTGTTCTATTCTACTTCTGTTAGTTCACTGTTTTTAGTTACCACATGTGAGAGAATGTAATGTGTATTTTTCAATACCTGGTTTATTTCATTTAGCATAATGTTCCCTAAGCTCATACATGTTGTCACAGACTTTCCTTCTTTCTTATGGCTGGATATTATAACACTATGTATCTGTACCACATTTTCTTTAACATTCATCCACTAATGGACACTTAGGATGACTCTATATCCTGGCTATTATGAGTAATGCTGCAGTGAATGTAGGAATATAGATATGATTTTGGATATTTACCCAGAAGTAGAATGGCTGGATCATGTAGTAGTTTTATTTTTAATTTTTCTGTAGATGCAGCCAGCATTGTGGTATAGTTGGTTAATTTTTCCATAGTTTCCATAATGTTTTCCATTGTGATTGCTCCAATTTCCATGCCTGACAACAGTATGCTACAATTCCTTTTTCTCTACATGCTTTCCCACACTTGATAACGCTTGTATTTTTAGTTAATGGCCATTCTAACTGGTATGAGATAATATCTTATTGTGGCTTTGTTTTGCATTTCCCTATTAGTGATGTTGAGCATATTTTCATATATCCATAGGCCATTTCTATGTCTGACAAATGAATATTCAAGTCTTTTCCTCATTTTAATTTTGTTTTCTCAGTATTGAGTTGTTTGATTTTCTTGATTTATTTATTTATTTTAGAGGCAGACAGACAGAGGTCTTCTATTTGTTGGTACCCCCAAATGCCTGGAACAGTTGACACTGGGCCAGGCTGAAGCTAGAAGCCAGGAACTCAGTCTAAGTTTCCCACTTGAAAGAGAACCAAGTACTTGAGTTATCATCTGCTGCCTCCCAGGGTAAGCATCATCAGGAAGGTGGATCAAAAATGGAGGCAAATATTGATCCCAGGCACTCTGATATGTAATGCGTGCATCCCAAGTGGTAGCTTAAAATTGCTGTGCCGCAAAGCCAGCACCTATAATATCTATTTTGAAATTTTCATCTGAGCAGTTGAAAAGACATGGTTGATTTCTGTTAGATGATTTTGTTAGGAGAGTTCAAGGTTCTCTGTAAGTTCTTTTAATTTTGTTGGTATTTCATTTTGTAGGTGTACAAAATTATCTGTGTATTGAAATATTAGTTATAATCAATCTGGCTTCTTTTCTGGCTATCCTTCTAGAAATCTTTGGTAGTCTGTTTATTTTCCATGGAGTGATGGACACTTCTATTTTTCTGGACTAGATGGTTCCCCTCAGGCAATGTGTACACTATTGGTATATTTTCACAGTCCTACATACTTTCTAAACTCAGATTTGTCCCAAATCTGTAGTTGATGTGTTGTTCAGAATGAACCAGGGAAGTGCCTAGAAAGGGCTAGTATATCCCTGAAATCCTATTCCTCAGGCTTGTGTAGGCCTAGATATGTAGTCCTGTAGTCACCAATACTACAATGAGACACTGCAAAACACTGTTACTGCAGTAGACTTACTGCCTGATGCCTCTTCTTCCAGTCACTGTTGATGCTGGATGGGGTATACAACTGATGAACAGGGTTGCAGAACTCCACTTGACCCTGAAACACGTCCAGAGGCTATGTCTATGGGCACTGGCTTGGGTATAGGGACCATTAGGATCTAATCAGTGTTGTGTTTCACCATCCTGGCACTGAGTTCCAAGATACATCTATGTTTCCTTGTTGTCTGCCTGAGGTTGGAGGAAGTGTGATAGAGGCAGCCCCTTGGCCTCCTGGGTAGCTTCTGGTACTATCACGCTTGGGTGTCACAGGCTTAACCCTCTACTAAATAAAGAATTCAGCAAATAGTAAGTAGTAAAACCACTGTTACTCAAGAGTATAGACAAGCGCTGTAAATAATCAAATCTGAAGATGTCAATTTTGTTCATATACATTATATTTTTTTGTACTCTGTATATTTGTTTCCAAAAATCAGTGATAACATATTTGTCTTTGTGGGATTGGCTTATTTCACTAAGCACAATGGTCTTCAATTGCATCCATTTTGGTGAGAAAGATGGTATTTCTTTTGTTTGTTTTTATACCTGAGTAGTATTCCATCATGTGTATATACCACAATTTCTTTATCTAGTCATCAGTTGATGGGCATCTTGGTTGATTCCATATCTTAGCTGTTGTGAGTTGAGCTGCTATAAACATGGGGGTACAGATAACTCTTTCATAGGCTGATTTCATTTCCTTTTGGGAAATTCCCAGGAGTGGAATCTCTGGGACATATGGTAGATCTATTTTCACATTTCTGAGGAATCTCCATACTGTCTTCCAGAATTGGTGTACTATTTTACATCCCTACCAACAGTGTACTAAGGTTCTTTTTTCACCCACATCCTTGCCAGCGTTTGTTATTTTCTGATTTCTGTATAAGAGCCCTTCTAACTGGAGTGAGGTGAAACCTCTTTGTGGTTTTCATTTGCATTTCCCTGATGGCTAGTGATCCTGTGCATCTTTTCATGGGTCTATTTGCCATTTGTATTTCATTCTCTGAAAAATACCTGTTCATATCCTTAGCCATTTCTTAACTGGATTGTTTGTTTTGTTAAGTTTCTTGAGCTTGTTATATATATCTTGGATACTAATCCTTTTATTAGATGTATCGTTTGCAAATATTTTCTTCTATTCCATCAGTTGCCTCTTTGTTAAGTGTTTCCTTTGCTGTGCCAAAGCGTCTTAGTTTGATGTAATCCCACTTGTCTATTTTTGCCTTTATTGCCTGTGCTTCTTGGGTCTTATCCAAGAGGCCTTTGCCTGTGAGAGTGACTTGCAGTGGTTACCCTGTGTTTTTCTGTAGTAATTTGATAGTTTCAGGTCTTCAATTTAGAGCCCTGATCCATTGTGAGCTGATTTTGTGTAGGGAGATTCTATTGTTGTGGCCTTGGCACTGTTTGTGATTCTTAGGACTGCACTTAATTCCCTCTTGCCTCCAAGCAGGAAGCATCTCTCTGCTCTGTGCTACTTGGAGCTGTGGGAGAAGCCACACTGTGTACCCCTTGTGAAGGTAACTTGGTGTTGTGTGTAGCTGTTCACCTGGTATACCTCTGTGGGCAGACATGCACTGGAGCATCTTACTCCACCTCTGTCTTGCTGTACTCTATGTTCAGTTTAACTAGACTCAACCAACCATTGCCCTTTCTTCATCTCCAAGCTATATCAACTTCAGGTGGTAGTAAATTAAGCAGAATTAACACTATGGGTCTAGTGTTGTGGTGCAGTGGACTAAGCCACTGCCTACGACCCAAGCATCCCTTATGGGCGTGAGTTTGAGTCCTGGTTACTCCATTTCTGATCCAGTCCCTGCTAGTGCATCTGGGAAAAGCAGCTGAAGATGGTCCAAGTTCTTGTGGCCCTGCCGCCTACTTGGGAGACCCAGATGGAGTTCCAGTCTCCTGGCTTCAGCCTGGCCCAGGACAAGCTGTTATAGACATTTGGGCAGTGAACCAGCAGATGTAAGAACTTGTTCTCTTTCTGTCTTTCTGTCTGAGTTTCTCCCTCTCTGTAACTCTGCCTTTCAAATAAATAAATGAATTAAAAAATTTAGCACTCACCATGCCAATCATATACATTGCTTCCCAGCAACTTGTCTATCCACAAGTGGCAGTTTTCAAGGCAGTGCCTTACATTTTACATAGTATTGTACAATTTACAAAGATTTAATCCTTTTGCTCCAGATGACATATAATTTTATTCCTACCTTGGTGCTGTGGATAAACACAGCTGGGCCCTCCTCAGCCATGTAAACACACTCCCTCAGGTAATCACATACACTTATCAGCCCTCCTAGGTTGTTAAGCTAATTAATAAGACATACTTAGCTCTCTTAATGCCAATTAGGAAGAGTCCTGTAGGCCTTGAGTCCCTCACATTCTATTTATATGTTGTATTGAGAAATTTAAAATGAGAACACTGCATTTGATAAAATCTGGCACCTACTGAGTTTTATTCTAAAACTCACATACTATACAAAACATTTGCCTCTTGAGGTTCCTCCCTTTGAAATATTTGTCAAAACTCTGACATGATAACTCTAATAGTAACAGTTATTTTTTCAAAAGACCTACACATTTTGGAGAAGGATTTGCTTTTGGAAATGTTTCATCACTATATATATATATATATATATTTTTTTTTTTTTTTTTTTTTTTTTTGACAGGCAGAGTGGACAGTGAGAGAGAGACACAGAGAAAAAGGTCTTCCTTTGTCGTTGGTTCACCCTCCAATGGCCGCTGTGGCCGGTGCACTGCAGCCTGCGCACCACGCTGATCCGATGGCAGGAGCCAGGTGCTTCTCCTGGTCTCCCATGCGGGTGCAGGGCCCAAGCACCTGGGCCATCCTCCACTGCACTCCCTGGCCACAGCAGAGAGCTGGCCTGGAAGAGGGGCAACCGGGACAGAATCCGGCGCCCCAACCGGGACTAGAACCTGGTGTGCCGGCGCCGCAAGGCGGAGGATTAGCCTAGTGGGCCGCGGTGCCAGCACATCACTATATTTTATGACTTTTTTCACCTGCGATTTAACTTTTAATACTGCTGAAATAATGCAACATTTCATGATTTTTGTTTTTTTTTGGTATAATCCTAAGATACATGCCATTTTATGAGATATATACCTTTGCTACTTGGAGCTGATTTCAATATTGAACTTTATTTTCATCTGCTCTTTTAGGTATAATTCGTTTGGGATATGAACATAACCTTTAGTAAATCATACATTAAGTCTCATGTTGAAATGAGTCACACATTTGAGTAGTAATGTACCTTGAGAGAGGTGCCATATTGGCAATGTTGGGCTATTATCATGGCTGTACAGTACTTTAAGTCACTGTATAAATACTCTGCCAAGTAGACTGTGCGAGTATGCCCACTCTAGGTCTGGCTCCCAATCCTTATTTGGTCCCTGGGGATGGGGGAGCAGAAGGCAGAGGGGGCACTGAGTACCCTCCATGGAGTAGGTTCCACTCCTGTTGCTGCTGCTTTGGTTGATGACCTATGAGGCCCAAGCACCCTGTCCTTGGAAAAATGGAACACTGCTCTGTAGATGCCTGAGCTATGCTCCCACTGAAGGTGTTGAGAGCACTAACACTGTTGTAGGCAACTCCAATAGACAGTGCAGAGCCAATGAGATCTTCAAACACAGAGAATTCCTACAAAACCTCCATGTTAACACAGTATATCAACCTGTGTCTTCTGACAACATAAATGACTCTTCCAACATCCCTGTGAAACTGTCAACGAGTTCAATTTCTTGTCTCAGGTATGTGTTTAGTCACCACCATGAAACCCACAGTAACACCTAAAATGGCCCTGCCAGGGGTATCAACAAATTTCTAATACGTTAAAGTCTACACTTAAGGGGCCAGCGTTGTGGTGTAGCAGGTTAAGCCACTGTGTGCAGCACTGGCATTCCATTTAGGCTGCTCCACTTCTCATCCAACTCTCTGCTAGTGCACTTGGGAAAGCAGCAGAGGATGGCCCAGATTCTTGCTCCCCTGCCACTCATGTGGGAGACCAGGAAGAAGCTCTCCTCTCCTGGCTTTGGATCAGCCCAACTCTGGCTGTTACAGCCATTTGGGGAGTGAACCAGCTACACTTAAAACCTGTGTTTCACATAACACGTTTCAGATGTCAACATCCGTGATGTACACAACCCACAAAATAGTTCAGTAATGTTTCTTCACTGGAGACGATCATGGCAACTATTGGTTCTAAAGGCAACAGAGAATCAAAATTTTACATTGTAGTTTGTTGATTGTACTGTGTTAACATTGAGATTTTCACCTATCCTTCCCAATGGATGCAAAACATTAATCTAGAAAAGCCATTCCGTATAGAAGCACGCATGAACATAATGCTGTCATTTTATGAACTCTAAGGAGTACAGAAAGATTCAAATCTTGCAATTAATTTTTACTCATTATTAAACAACATTCTCTTCTTGAAAATAATATGAAAGATGCATACATATCAAAAAAATTCATGAAGTGGCTGGCGGTATGGCTTAGTGGGTAAAGCTGCCACCATCCCATATGGGCACTAGTTTGAGTCCCAGTTGCTTCACTTCCGATCCAGCTCCCTGCTGGTGTGCACAGGAAAGCAGTGGAGAAAGACCCAACTCGTTGGGCCCCTGCACCCATGTGGGAGACCTGATAGAAGCTACTGGCTCTGGTTTCAGCCTAGCCCAGCCATGGCTATTGCAGGCATTTGGGGAGTAAACGAGCAAATGAAAGAGTCTTGCTCTCTCTCTCCCTCTTCCTCACTCTCTGTAACTCTGCCTTTAATAAAATAAATCTGTTTTAAAAAATTCATGAAAAACTGGAATTAAAAGATAGAATGAGAGCGTGACACGGAGACTGGTAGAAAGACATCCTCGATGTGCTGGTTCACTGCACAAAAGGCTGCAATGGCCAAGGCTGGGCCAGGCTGAAGTCAGGACCCGGAACTCCATTCAAATCTCCCATGTAGGTAGCAGGGGCCCGGCCATATATTTTTATAAGTAGAAGATGGCCCAAGACATAAGGCCTTCATCAAATTTACCTTTCCCTCTGGGCCTCTCTCTCTCTCTGTGTAACTCTGACTTTCAAACAAATAAATCTTTCAAAAAAAGATTTTATATAAACTTTTTTAAAACAAGGAAAATGGGGCCGGCACTGTGGCTTAGCAGGTTCACGCCCTGAGCTAAAGCGCTGGCATTCCATATGGGCACCGGTCCAAGACCTGGGTGCTCCTCTTCCAATCCAGTTCTCTGCTAAGGCCTGGGAAAGCAGTAGAAGATGGCCCAAGACCTGGGGCCCCTGCACCCACGTGGGAGACCCAGAAGAAGTTCCTGGCTCCTGGCTTCGGATCAGCACAGCTTTCTGTTGCGGCCGTCTGGGGAGTGAACCATCGGATGGAAGACCTCTCTCTCTCTCTGCCTCTCCTCTCTCTGTGTAACTCTGACTTTCAAATAAATAAAATCTTTAAAAAAAAAAAAAAAGAAAAAAAAACATTGGAAAACTAAGTAGACACTGGGAAAGCAGAGAGAGACTTACTCCATCTGTTGATTAACTCCCCAACTGGCCAACAGCAGGGCTGGGTCCAGCCAATGCCAAGAGCCTGGAACCTCCATGAGGGTGTGCCATGTGGGTGAAAGGGCCACGTACTTGGGCTGTCATCTGCTACCTTCCCACACCGATTAGCAGGAAGCAAAATTAGAAGCAAAACAGCCAGGACTTGACCTGGTGCCCATATGGGATGCTAGCTGCACAGGAGGCATCTTAGCTCACTGTGCCTCAACACCAGCCACTAATCCCTCCTCCTTGAGGGGTGCTTTTCTAAGAAACCGGAATTCGTCCTTCTTGATCTCTATTTAAATCTATATCCAGAGCCACTAGCCCAGGGAAAAGGTTCTGCCATCCACCTTGTATTATTTCCAAGTCACAATAACCTCTCTCTTTTATAAGATTTTATTTATTTATTTGAGAGATTGTGCCACAGCGCTGGCCCCCACAATAGCCTCTTATATTTTACAAGCTAATGACAGACAGATTGTGTGTTGCTCACCCAAAAGGCAGCAAACAGGGAAAGAATTTCTGGCCCATAGCCACCCAGTTTGTCTGGCTGATAGCTGAAACTGCCAACCACTGCCCCTGTTCTTCAGGGCAGTAGCATGGGACACAGCATGCCTGATGGAACAACGACATAAACCTCAGCCATTTTAGCTCCTTGCCTAAAAGCAGGTAAAATTCCCTCAAGGGCTCCCTTGCCCTCATTCAAGAAACCAGCGCAGGCCAGGCCCTGTGTTCTTATCCACCCACACCGGCTGCTCCCCCACCCCCCCCACCCCCCCCCGCCCCATCTAACTGGCCTGCAGAGAGGAAGGCTGAAAAGCCCTGGGAAGCTAACTCAGCCCCACCCCCACCTCATGGCCCTTCCCTGGCTTATGCTGTATAAATGGACTCCTGGCTGCAAGAGCAGGTTGTTACAGGTGAGCCTGGAGACTCCTAGCTCGCTCAGTTTGCTTCATATACATTGCATTTTTGGACATTGTATATTAGATTCCAAAAATCAGTGAAAACATTTGACAGGGCTGGGCCAGGCTGAAGCCAGGCACCAGGAACTCCATTCAAATCTCCCATGTGGGTAGCAGGGGCCCGACCATATATTTCATTAGTAACTTCTTTTGAGCTTATAGATGATAGTTTTCTTCATTTCCTCTGTATAATTTTAACATTTAACATGACTAATGCTTTAAGGATTTCAAAGATTTAACCTTTAGTATTAATACTGCTTTCAGCGGAAAGCATCTCTAGAAATAGGACTATCTCCTACTGGGAGGATATCCTCACCATTGGAAACTGTTTTAATTCCATTCACTTACTCATTTTCATTTTATACCTAGTGAGTATTTAGGAAATCAAAGGTTATTTTCACTATCTAGAAATTTTTCTTGGAGTATGAGCACATTTAACTTACAAATCAGCCTCTTGAGTGACTTCCTGAACAGCACTTGGAACTCTGTGGTAACACCTGTAGATGAATGCTCTTTACGAAGGCAGAGATTGTGGGGCTCCCCCAGGCTAGTAAACCTGCAGAATGAAAACGCTGCATTTTCATGTACTACGGATTTTACTCAAATATGTGGGGCACTCAGATGACAGTTCAAGTACTTAGATCCCTGCCACTGATCTGGGACACTCGGATCAAGCTCCAGGACCCTGCCTTCAGCCTGGCCCAGCCCTGGCTCTTGGGGCATTTAGGGGAGTAAATCAGCAGAAGGAACACCTCTCTTTCAAGGAAAAGGGAAAATAACTAAATAAATAAAAACAAAAAAAGACTTGAACTACCAGACCATATTGCGTTTAGCATTGTTTAGGATTGGAAATAACCTACCACAATTTCTTTACTGAGCCCCAGGTCTCTCCTAGGAGCACTAAATTAAAAATGAGATCTACCTCTATACCAAATTTTGTTGGTAGAAAGAAAATTGGGGAGGAATGTCATGTAGAAGGGGTCACAGAACATTCAGAAAATGATTTTAAAAATAAACTGTATTAAACCCTGAATGCGAGATGCGAAACCATAAACTAGCAGAAGAAAACCTAGGGGAAAGGATACTTGATACTGACTTTGGTAAGGATATTTTTGGATATCATACGAAGGCACGGGCTATAAAAGTAACAAGAGACAAATGAGAGTACATCAAACTCAAAAGCTTCTGCCCAGCTAACAATTCGACAAAATGAAAATTCAGCCCTATGTCGAATATGTGGTTAATCTCCAAAGTATATAAGGAACTCCTAAAACTCCATAACAAAGAACAAAGGGCTCAAAAAACCTGGACAACTGGCCTGCATTGTGGCGTAGGAGGTTAAGCCACAGCCAGCAGCACCAGCATCTCCTCTGGGCACCAGTTTGATTCCCTGGCCGCTCCACTTTCAGATCCAGCTCCCTGCTAGTATGCCTGGGAAAGCAGTGGGACATGGCTCACATACTTGGGCCCCTACACCCACGTGGGAGAGCCAGAAGAAACTCCTGGCTCCTGGCTTCCACTGGCTGTGCTCTGGTCTTTGCGGCTATTTGGGGAATGAACCAGTGGATGGAAGATCTCCATCTCCCCTCCTCTTTTTTAAAATTTTCGTTATTTATTTGAAAGGCATACAGAGCTGGGCCGATCCAAAGCCAGGAGCCAGGAGCTTCTTCCGGGTCTCCCACGTGGGAGCAGGGGCCCAGGCACTTGGGCCATCTTCCACTGCTTTCCCAGGCCACAGCAGAGAGCTGAATGAGGCCACAGCAGGGAGCTGCATGGGAAGTGCAGCAGCCGGGACTGGGACCGGCGCCCATGTCGGGAAGTCGGCACTGCAGGCGGCAGCTTTACTGGCTACGCCACAGCTTGGCCCCCACGGCCTGAGTTTCAGAATTACTCAGAGACCTCCCGGCTTTCCTTTTGCCATCCCCCGGAAGGAAACTGCACAGGACAGGACCAACATTCCCAGAGCTGAGGGGAGAAGTCGCAAGGGTGCAGCCTCTCAGGTGTGCGAGGCCTCCGGGCTAGGAGATTAGGAGCACCGAGCCTGGGGTGCAGTATGGAGTCACTAAGGCGTTGCTGCACGGAGCCCCTGGCCTCGCTGCAAACCTTGCCCACTCACAGAAAGTGCGCTTCACAGCCCAGCGCCCACCCGAGCTTCCCGGGGACTGGGGTGCAGCTAAGGGGTTTTCAGAAAATATCGAATGTGACCCAGCCAGAATGCCTGGGTCATCGCACGACCTTCTCCAGTCCCTGGTGAAGCGCCAATGCACAGGAGACAGGTTAGAACAGTCTCGGCTGCAGCCTTGTCAGCAAGCCTAAGAACCCGGGGAACTCGCTCCAGCGACCGCCCCCCGCTCCGCGTCCCCTACCACTTATGGCCAGCAGCTCTGAACTGGCTGACAGGGACCCGCAGTCCCGAGAAAGTGAGATGGAGGAGGGGCAGGTCTGCAACACACAGCAAGCAGCAAGAGCAGTCCGCGTGCTCACCTCTCCGGCGGGCCGATCCCTTGCCGGCTGGGCTTGGATTTCCACCGGATCCGAGTCAATGCCGCCAAGCTAGTGCGGGAAACAGCCGCGAAGAAAGGCAACCTGCGCTCTGTGTCCCACAGAAGAATTTCCACGCGCACGAGGCCCTGAGCAAAGCAAGGTTTATTGAAGTCAGCAACCTCGGCCACAGCAGCCGGGACGGGGGCTCCAAGAGAGGCAGCTCCGAGAGGCTGGTTGCAAGTGGAGTCCCGGAGGGATCACAGGGCGGGGACAAAACCCATCAGGGGGCCGGAATTATAATCCTGTCTACCCTGCTCAGGATGAGGCAAAAAAAAAAAAAAATCAGAAGGGTGAGAGAGGTAGCTTCTTCCTTCTATTCTCATGTTAAAGCTAGACACTCAGAAGGGTGGGATGGGCACTTTTGTCTTTCTAAAGGTACCTTCTGGGGAGAGGCCTGCATCTCAAAGGGAGACTCTCCCGTTCCTCATTCCACCAGGGAGGTGACCTAACTACTTATTAGCCCATCTGTCAAAACGGAAGCTTAGATTTCAGATTCTCTTACCACAAAACACAGCTAGGAGAGCCTGGGGCTTAGTAGGCTCAGCCAGCTCTGGCTGTTGCCGCCATTTTGGGAATGAACCAGCGGGTGGAAGATGTGCCTCTCTGTCTCTCCCTGGCTGTAACTCTGCTTCTCAAACATAAAATCTTATATATATATATATATGTATGTATATGTATATATGCCAGTGGTGTGTCGTAGCGCGTTGAGGCACCGCCACTGTGCAGGCATCTCCTATAGGCGGCAGTTTGTGTCCCGCCCGCTCCCCTTCTGACTCAGCTCCCTGCTAATTGCCTGAAAGCAGTGGAAGATGGGCAAAGTGCCTGGGTCCAGGGACCGCCGTGGGAGACCCGGAAGAAGCTCACAGCTCCTGGCTTTGCATTGGCTCAGCTCCCGCCGTTCTGGCCATTTGGGGAGTGAATCAGCGGATGAAGGACTTTCTGTAACTCTGCTTCTCAAATAAATAAACTCCTTTAAAAAAAAAATGCTGGCACTGTGGTGTAGTAGGTTAAGCCTCTGCTTGCAGAGCAGGCATCCCATATGGGCGCAGGTTCAAGTCCTGGCACTTCCCACCCAGCTCCCTGCTAATGCTCTGGGAAAGCAGTGGAAGATGGCCCAAGTGCTTGGGCCCCTGCGCCCACGTGGGAGACCTGGAAGAAGCTCCTGGCTCCGGATTGCCCCAGCTCCAGCAGTTGTGGCCCTTTGGGGAGTGAACCAGCAGATGGAAGACCTCTCCCTCTCTAACACTGCCACTTAAATAAATAAATACATCTTTTTTGTTCTATTTAGAAACTAGCTTCAGAAGGTGACAGATATTTTCCTTTTCTCTAGTAATTGTTTC
This sequence comes from Oryctolagus cuniculus, assembly GCF_964237555.1. Classification (NCBI taxonomy): domain Eukaryota; kingdom Metazoa; phylum Chordata; class Mammalia; order Lagomorpha; family Leporidae; genus Oryctolagus; species Oryctolagus cuniculus. The sequence continues at coordinate 53,908,036 of NC_091453.1, read as the reverse complement.
CCTATGTCTGTGCCAAAATATCATCCTATATACTTTACAAGTGATAAAAAAGAAATATAAAAGCAAATGTCAAAATGTTAAACTGTACTTGGAAATAGAATAAAAACACCCCTCCTGTTTTAAAAAAATATTGATTCATTTATTTGAAAGGTAGAGTTACAGATAGAAAAGAAGAGACAGAGATATCTTCAATACACTGGTTCACTCCCCAAACTGCCACGATGGCCAGGACAGGGCCTCTCTTGTGGGTGCTGTGGCCTAAGTACCTGGGCCGTCTTCTGTGCTTTCCCAGGCACATTGGCTGAGAGCTGGATCAGAAGTGGAGCGGTCAGCTCTCGAGCCAGCACCTACATGGGTCACCGGCCTTGCAGGAGGCAGCTTAACCTGATCCTCCACAACCCTGGTCCGAAAAACACTCCTTTCACATTTAAAAAAAAAAAAAAAAAAAGCAAGAGGTTTTCACCTGTGAAGTGTTTACCTTACTAAAAGCTGAGTGTAGCCTAGAATAGCATAGACTTAATAATATGAGGATGAGTGCATGAGAAACTCATAGGTGAACATGGAAAACGATTTTTGAATAGTATATATATACATTAAATTATGATTTTTTTTTTTTTTTTTTTTTTTTTTGACAGGCAGAGTGGACAGTGAGAGAGAGAGACAGAGAGAGAAAGGTCTTCCTTTTGCCGTTGGTTCACCCTCCAATGGCCGCCGCTGCAGCCGGCGCACCGCGCTGATCCTGGCAGGAGCCAGGAGCCAGGTGCTTTTCCTGGTCTCCCATGGGGTGCAGGGCCCAAGCACCTGGGCCATCCTCCACTGCACTCCCTGGCCATAGCAGAGAGCTGGCCTGGAAGAGGGGCAACCGGGACAGAATCCGGCGCCCCAACCGGGACTAGAACCCGGTGTGCCGGCGCCGCAAGGTGGAGGATTAGCCTATTGAGCCACGGCGCCGGCTCAAATTATGATTATTGATGTAATGGGGGAAATGGAAAGATCTAAGCCCCCTCAAAAATTGTTTATTTAAGGGGGCCAGTGTTGTAGTGCAGTGGGTTAAGCCAGCATTTAAGGTGCTGGCATCCCATGTTGAAGCATCAGTTCAAGTCCTGGCTACTCTGCTTCTGATCCAGCTGCTTGCTAGCGTACCTGGGAAGGCAGCAGAAGATGGCCCAAGTCCTTGAGCCTTTACCACCCTTGTGGGAGACCATGATGGAGTTCCTGGCTCCTGGCATCAGCCTGGCCCAGACCTGGCTCTTGTGGACATTTGCAGAGTGAATCAGTGAATGAAAGCTTTCTCTCAATCTCTGTTGCATCTTCTCTGACACTCTGCTTTCCTAATAATAATTACATAAATACATGTTTTGAAAGTTGTTTTATTATGATAAGAGCACTTTCACATGATATTACCCTCTTAACAATTTTGTTAACGTACAATACATTTTACAATAGCCAATGAAAGATACATAGGTATAGTGCTATGTGACAGACCACTGGACTCATTTCCTCTCCCACCTTCAAACTGTAATGGTTGAAAATGTAAATAACTGCAAGTCTTGAGAAAATATCTATGGCTTGCCAATGACATTTTTGAGGACCCAGAAAGCTGGAGTGGAAACTACTAGATCCCAGACACTCCAATTTGGGATGCAGGCATTATAACAGGTAGCTTCACCAGCTGTGCCAAAGTGCCTGGTGCTTCCCATTCAAATGTATCTCATAGTCTGTTTTTATCAGCTCATCCCCATGTCATTATCAGTGTAAGCTATTTGAGGCTTTTGGCACAATCCCTATTTGAAAAGGGGGGGGTGGATTTGAAATTGAACTGACTACATACATTGGCTTGCAAAGTAACGTAAGAGATAACTGTTTCGTATGGACTTCAATTATGTTTGTACTGATGAAAAATTCACTGGATCAGTGGCAGGAAACATCAGTGCCACTCCCGAACTTCCTCACTGTTGGGTGAAATGGTGGAAGAGGCCCGAGGAATGCAAGTGTGTCATTTCCTGCTCCCTGTGTGCACCTGATACTGCATGCCCATCAGGCCTGCCCTGGAGCCGTAAGAAGGAGGAATACTGGAAAGAATCAGTCGAAGCCAGATGAGCTGAACTCTAATCCTGCTCGGCCACATACTTTCCACGGTGCATTGGGTGAGGTCAATATCCCTGATGGGGTAGTGCTGTGGAGTAGCAGTTAAGTCCACTGCCTGCTGTGCCGGTTCCTTGGGCCCCTGCACCCACGTGGGAGACCCAGAGGAAACTTCTGGCTCCTGGCTTGGGCTCTGGCCTTTGCGGCCATCTGGGGAGTGAGCCAGCGATTCAAAGACCTCCCTCTCTCTCCCTGCCTGCTCTCTCTAACTCTGCTTTTCAAATAAAATAAATAAATAAACATTTTTTAAAAAGCTCCCTGACCTTCCAATTCCTCAGCTCTAAATGAGGATAGTGTAATTTGTCCTGCCTTTCTCCGGGATTTAATAGAATGCAGTGAGCTAGTGTTGCATGAAAGTGCTTCTTAAATGTGAAGTGATAACGAAGCATACAGTGTTAACATGATTTTTGTGCTTCATGGAGAGTTTTCTCCTTCTTATCGATATCCTAAACTGTATCAGAGCGGTTGCACAGTGTGAAGTAGAGCAGGCTGTTCCAGAAATGGCTAGCGCAAGTACGGGTGCTATCAGTTGAAGCCCTACTGTCCTCTGGTCTATACCATGCTGTGCCAACTTGAAGACAGCTCACAAAAAACAGGACTAAGCAACTGGGAACTAAGGTGTGTGTTTAATGGTTTATATGGCTTGTATGGTCTAGAAATAACTATATTTTAAAAGATTTATTTATTTGAAAGGCCCAGTGACGTAGAGAAATATGGGGAGAGAGAGACAGATGGACAGACCTCCCATTCACTGGATCACTCCCCAAATGGTTGCAAGGGCCAGGGCTGGGCCAGCCTGAAGCCTGCAACCTGGAACTCCATCTCGGTTTCCCACACGGGTGGCAGGGGCCTAAGTATTTGCCCCATCCTCTGCGGCTTTCCCAGGCAGATTAGCAGGGACCTAGATTGGAATTGGAGCAGCAGATAACCTAACAGGCTGCACCGCAACGTGGGTCCTAAGTAACTATATCTTGACCTTGGTTCTGCAAAACAGCATCATAAATCCAATCCAAACTATGAGTTTCAGAAAAAACACCTACTAGCATGATGATTGAACGTACTAAGCATGAGTCTGAACTAATAATATCAGCATTTTAATAAAACTCCATAGATAAGTTTGCTGTGCATCTTCTAATGAAAAGCGCTGGCCTCGGGGACACTAGATCCAATTTTTGAAACCAAGGTTTTAGAGGACAAAATTTCCTCCTTTTTATTTCTCTGTGTGTGTGTGTGTGTGTGTATCATACTTCCTTTATTCAACTGTTGACTCCACTTCTTTTTCTTTAGGGCTTTATTGTCTTTTAAATAGTTTATTATAAAAATACAACAGTGAATTTCTATGAATGATGGATATTTTTTAGCATTGTTAAAATTTATATTTTAAAATTTTAATTAGTTTTTGCAGATTCAATATTGTTCTTAGTTACAATTTTTTAGCATTTTTTAAATTTTTAAAATTTATTTGAAAGAGTTACAGAGAGAGAGGTCTTTCATCCAGTGCTTCATTGCCCAAATGGCCACCATGACCTGGGGTGGACCAGTCAAAACCAACAGCCAGGAACTTCTTCCAGGTCTCCCACATGAGTGCAGGTGCCATCCTCTGCTGCTTTCCCAGCCAGGCACATTGGCAGGGAGCTGGATTGGAAGTAGAGCAGCCGGGACTGGAACCAGCGCCCATATGGCATGCCAGCACTGCTGGCCAGGACTTTACCCTGCTACACCCCAACACCAGCCCTCTTAGGTACAACTCTAGGAACATAATTCTATTCCCTTCATCTCTCCCTCCCTCCCACCCTCCATCCCTCTCCTTATCTTTAGGTTGTGAGACAGCATCTTTTAAATTTGCATTAGAGTAAGAAGGCTCTAGGTTTCACCAAGTACAAAGTTTCACAGGTAAAAAGCAAAAAGACCCCAGCTTAGCGGGAATATAGTCAAGGGCTATAAATAAGAATGGAATGGGAAAATGTCCACTTCACCCATATTCAGAATTTTAAAGTAATCACAGATCACTAAAACTAGGGTAGTGTGCCATTCCTTTCCATTGGTTTGACAAAGCTATAAAACAGACTTTTACAACAACTATATTTGCAGCAGTACTGATCGACACACAGTGGGTTGTGAATAGTGTTGCCATGAACACGGACATCCAAATGTCTCCTTGACAGACTGATTTCATTTCATTTCCTTTGGATATATACCCAGGCATGGGATTGCTGGATGATGTGGCAGCTCTGTTTTCAGTTTTTTAGAAACCTCCATACTGTTTTCCACAATGGCAATGTCAATTGACATTCCTACCAACAGGGTGCAAGTGTTCCCTTTGTTCCACCTTCTTGCCAAAACTTGTTATCCTTTCAACAATCATCGCCAATCTAACAGCACTGAGATGAACCCTCATTGTAGTGAAATATGGTGTCTCAGCTATTCGGGTTGAATACATGAAAGGGGAAACAGTAGACTGAATAATGAACCCCAGAGATGTTCAGTTTCTAATCTCTTGAATTTGTGAGTGGTACTTCATATGGCTCTTATGGTTTGAATGTACCCTCGAAAGCTTATGTTGGAATCTTCATCCCTAATCTAACAGTGTTGGGGTGTAGGACCCAACATGAGGCATTTAGATCAGGAGACCTCCACTGCCATGAGTGGATTCATGCTGATTACAAAAGGATTTGAGGCTGCAAGTTCCATCGCTTCACGTATCTCACCCCCAATTTGCCCTTTTGCCATGAAGTGATGTAGCAAGAAGGCCCTTGCCGGAAGGCAGCTGCTCTGCCTTGGGTATTTGTTTGGGTCTCCACTGGAGGCCCATGTGTTAAGGGCTTGGTCCCCAGAGTGGCTTAGCTGGGAGGAGATGGAGCCACTAGGAAGTAGGGTTGGTGGCAGCCTCTTAGATCACTGAGGGCATGTCTTTCTCAGAAGACAGTTTGACCTCTTGACTTCCGGTCAAGAGGGTCTATATAAAAGCCTAGGTTTGGGTCCCCCATTCTCTCTGTGCTTTCTGGACTCCCGTGGGCTCCTTCCTCCACATGTGCTCCAGCATTGACATCTGGTTCCCTCCTCAGAGCTCAAACCAGTGGTGCTGCCCACTGGACTTGAAACTCCACAACTGTGAGCTTATTAGTGAGCCCGTTCTGTTTGTAAAATGAGTTGCCTCAAGGATTATGTTGTGGTAAGGAAAAGCTGACTAATACACGGGCCCCTCAATCTTGGCCGTCCTAGTCTCCAGAGCCATGAATCCATAAATGTGTCCATCACGAATTGCTCAGCCTGTGGTGTTTTGTTATGGCAGCACAAAATGGAAGAAGAGACAGCGAAAGGGGTTTTGCAGATAGGAATGTCGTTGAGGTGGGGAGACTGCACTAGATTACTGGGGGAGTGGGGGGGTGAATTCAGAAACAAGTGTCCCTAGGAGAGGCAAGCAAGGGGGAGTTTTAGTAAAGAGGAGAGGACAATGCAGGGGCTGGAAGACAGAGGAAGAGGGGAGCTAAGGCATGCAAGGAATGTGGCTCCAGGGGATGGAACAAAGCCAACAGCTCCTTCCCTGGAGCTCCAGGGAGAGTGGCCCTGTCAGCACTTCCCTCAGTTTACCAGGGAGCTGAGTTCAGACTTCTGACCCACACAAGTGAAGAGAATAAGTGAGTTTTGTTCTGAGCCACTGTTTGTGGTAATGTTTTTACAGCAGCTCTTGAAAACAAACATACACAAATAACCTTTCACAGTCTTTGAAGAACAAACAATACTCTAAGAAAATGTTGCCATTGTCACAGAAAATAAGCTTTATTCTCTTTGCTGCCCCTGACAATTGGATTCAAAAGGACCCATGATCCCGTTTTTGAAAATCCTATGAATAAACTCCTTCAAGATGAACCAGATTTGTCGAAGTCTTACACAAATGTTTGTTGCTTGTCAGCTTTTCTTTCTGAAAACCTATACCTTTCTATGCGCATTTAGATTTTTCCCTTCAGCCTGTGCTTCCCCATTCTGGAACAAGTAATTTTACTTCAGGCTAGAAACATTCTGGGTTTGTATTTTTTTTTTTGTCTTTTTTTTTTTTTTTTTTTAAGATCCATTTTATTTATTTGAAAGGCAGAGTTTTGGAAAGAGAAGGGTGGGCCGGTGCAGAGGCGTACTGGGTCAGGCAGCTGCCTGCGGTTCCGGCATCCCATATGGTGCCAGTTCGAGTCCCGGCTGCTCCACTTCCAATCCAGCTCTCTGCTATGGCCTGGGAAAGCAGTGGAAGATGGCCCAAGTCCTTGGGCCCCTGCACTCGCATGGGAGACCCAGAAGAAGTTCCTGGCTCCTGGCTGTGGATCAGCCCAGCTCTAGACATTGTGGTCAATGGGGAGTGAACCAGCGGTTGGAAGACCTCTCTCTGTCTCTACCTCTCTCTGTAACTGTGCCTTTCAAATACATAAATGAATCTTAAAAAAAGAAAAGAAAAGAAAGAGAAGGAAAGAAAAAGAAGGAAAGACACTGACTGGTAGGGGGAGATCTTTCATCTGCTGGTCAGTCCCCAAATGGTCACAATGTCTGGGGCTGGGCCACAACAAACCCAGGAACTTGAAACTCCATCTATATCTCCCCTGTGCATAGCAGGGGCCCAAGTATGTGGGCCAGACTTTTGGTTACACTATCTTATTCTGAGCTAGATTAACATACATATACCCAATATGATGACAAACCTTGGAGGCAGGCCCTCTAATTTACCCACTTTCTGTGTGTTCTTTGCCTCAGTTAGTGATTTGGTCTGTGACAAGCCAGCCGGTGGTGCTTTGCTTTGCAGGGCCTGTATTCGGCAAACCCGATGATGGATGGGCCTTAGCATTTACCATGTCTGTTTGAAATGAAGGGTTACTTGGAGTGTTTGGGGCTGCCACATTGCAAACCAGTGAAAGAATTCACACTGGCCAATAGTAAGGAGACCAGAAGTTGACAGAATGGTGTGGAGCTGCATTTGGAAGCCCTTCTTTGTAATTTTGGGGTGCTGCTGGTGGTGTGTGTATGCAAGGTCAGACTCAGATGGCTCCCCTATCAGGTGAGCAACAGGAGACAACCTATGGTTAAGGGACCCTAGGACATTGTTCACCTGCAGCCCTTATAGGATGGGGGCAAGATAAGATATTATTAATTAGTCTCATATATAATGAATCCTTATATACGCGGTGGTAAGACATGTGGCCCTTTAAATGTAGGGAAAGGTGAAAGAAAAGGGTTTTTGTTTTTTGTTTTTTACTTATTTTATTTATTTGAACGAGTTACAGAGGGAGGTAGAGACAAAGAGAGGGGGTTCTACCATCAATTGGTTTACTCCCCAAATAGCCACAACAGCTGGAGCTGAGCTAATCTAAAGCCAGGAGCCAGGAGCTGCTTTGGGATCTCCCTTGTGGGTGCAGGGGCCCATGTACTTGGTCCATTCTCTGTTGTTTTCCCAGGCACATCACCAGGAAGCTGGGTCGGGAATGGAGTGGCCAGGACATGAGTCAGTATCCACATGGGATGCCCAGCATCACAGACAGCAGCTTACCCCATTACGCCACAGTGCCGTCAAACCAAACTTATCTCTCAAGTTTTTTAAACTTTTAATTCTAAGCATTCCCATGAACTTTTTGAAGCACTCTCAACTACATAGTGTATAACTTTCGGGGTTGGCGTTGTGGCACAGATGGTAACGTTGCTGCCTGAGGCACTGGAACCCACACGAGCACTGGTTCATGTCCCAGCTACTCAACTTCTGATCCAGCACCCTGCTAGTGCCCCTGAAAGCAGCAGCAGATGGCCCAAATTCTTGGGCCTCTGCACGAGCATGGGAGAACCCGATGAAGCTTGAGGCTCCTGGCTTCGGCCCAGCCCAGCCCCGGCCGCGGTTGCCATTTGGGGAGTGAACCAGGGCGTGGAGGACCTCTCTCTGTCTCTTCTCTCTGAATCTCTGTCTTAACTCTGACTCCCAAAGCAAAAAAAAAAAAAACAAAAAAACAGCAAACCAAACCAAACCAGCTTTCCACCTTAACCGTTCTGAAGTTTACAGTTCAGTAGTGTCAAGTGTAAGGCATAAGAGCAGGATAGAGAGGAGACAAGAGAAACATTCAGACCAGAACAGCTTAATTAAAAGGGGAAACTAAGCCTGAGAGGAGTCATTCGGCTTGTTCACAGGGCGAACGTGTGGCAGAGAGCAAGAATTCAGTTAGGAGCTCGTTTGATTAAGCAGAAGCCAGCTGAGTGCCATGAAGGAGAGGCTGTTGCTGAGCTGGCTTGCGGGGTCAAAGGTCAGGGGGAAGTCGAGCTGGGGGAGGGGGAAGCAGGGGGAAGGTCAGCTGAAGGGATTTGGAGGAGATAGCAGGGGATGGATTTCAGCGGGGAGGCCCAGACGGGGCTGAACTGTACTCCTGGTGAAGATGCTGGCAAGGAGGTTGATGGGACAGTGAAGGATTAGATATTGTGTAAACGTGGTTAATAAGGTAGCAGCAGCATTTGAGAGGATCATGCTGGTGTTGAAACTCTGCTGTGAGCAAAATGCAAGGAAACAGAATCTTTGGTGAAAGGTAAAGTAAATCGGTGCAAGAAACGTCAGTGTAACCTCAACACAAGAACTTGCCCAGGACGCATTGTGACCCAGCAGGTTGAGCTGCAACGCCAGCATCCCATAGGAGCAGCAGAGCAAGGCCTGGCTGTCCACTTCTGAGCCAGCTCCTTGCTATTGTCCCTGGGAAAGCAGGGGAAGATGGCCCATGTGTTTAGGCCTCTGACACCGTGTGGGAGACCCAGATGGAGTTCCAGACTCCTGGCTCCAGCCTGACCCAACCCTGGCCATTGCAGCCATGTGAAGAGTAAAACAGCAGATGCACGATGTCTCTCTCTTTGTAAATCTGCCCGTCAAATAAATAAAGAGGCGTTTCAACAGAAAAGGTCAGAGCGGCAGGGGCCGGCACTGTGGCACAGCGGGCCAAGCTGCTGTCTGCAACGCCAGCACCCATGTCAGAGCACCACTTCAGCTCCCGTTTGCTGTACTTCTGATAGAGCTCTGTGCTAATGTGCCTGGAAAATCAGCAAAGGGTGGCCCGGGTACTTGTGTCCCTGCCATCCACGTGTGAGACCCGGATGGTGGCTCTGGGCTCCTGGCTGCGGCCTGGCCCAGCCATGGCCACTGCAGTCATTTGAGGAGTGAACCAGTGGATGAAAGATCTAGCGTGTGCGTTCTTTCCCTCTCTTTCACTGACCCCCACAATTAAATAAATAATAGTGTTTGGAAGTGTAACATTGCCACAGCGACCACAACCTTCAGGAATCACTGTCCTGATATGTGAACAGCCACCAACAGTGACGAACGACCCTCCACCAGCAAAAAGATGCTGACCCTCAGAAGTATCAGATGATCATTAGCATTTTGCAAAAAGATGCATTTATTTATGACAGTATACTGGTAGTGCAGCTTCTATGTGCACTGGGTAGCATATATTTGGGGTGATTCACTTAATTGTGATAATCGCTTTATCACAGTGGTCTGGAACTGAACCTACAGTGTCTCTGAGGTGTGTCTGTACAGGATTTTTTTGTGTGTGTTTTCTCCTGTTGTGTCATGGATACCTCTAAAACCTGGTGATGTAAAGCAAAGATTTGTAATCTCACATTTTGGGGGGGTTAGGACTTGGGAAAATGTAGCTGGTAGTTTGGGTCAGGGATTCTCAGGAAGAGAGAAGCCTGGGTATCAGATAGGACTGCAATCATTTGAAGGCTGCACTGGGTTGTGGAATTCGCTTCTAACCTTCTCACTCACATTGATGATGGTGGGGTTCGCCCATCATTGCTATGAGCATCTCAGAATGTGGCTGTTGGATTTTCAGAGTGACTCATCCAACAGAAGAGCCATGAGCAAACTGCTCGTGTAATTTTGGCCTAGTCTTCGGATCAAGTATTTTCACTCCCCTTTTTTCTTTTCTTTACAATTGAGAGACTTCATGCAACCATATTCCACCACTTAAAGGATGGAGCATGGCTCTAGCACTGTGGCATAGCCAGTTCACAGCCTGCAGCACTGGCATCTCAGATAGGCACCGGTTCAAGTCCCAGCGGCTGCACTTCTGAGGCAGTTCCCTGGGAAAGCAGCAGAGGATGAGCGAAGTGCTTGGGGACCTGCACCCACGTGGGAGACCCGGAAGAAACTCCTGGTGCCTGCCTTCGGTCTGGCCCTGCTCTGGCAGTTGAGGCCATTTGGAGAGTGAACCAGCAGATGGAAGATCTCTCTCTCCCTGTCTCTCCCTCCCTCTCTGTCTCTCCCCCCCTCTCTCTGTAACTCTGCCTTTCCCATAAATAAGTAAATAAAATTAAAAAAAGGAAAAAGGGTGAAGTGTGAGGTGCAGGTATTGTGCAGTAGCGAGATTAGCCACCACTTGCAAAATAGGAATCCCATACTGGAGAACTAATTCCAGTCCCTACTGCTCCCTTTCTGACCCAGCTTCCTGCTCATGTACCTGGGAAAGCAGAAGAAGATGGTCCAAGTAGTTGGGCCCTTGCCATCCATGTGCATAAATCAGATAGAGTTCTTGGCTCCTGGTTTCCCGCCTGGCCCAGCCCCAGCCATTGTGGTCATCTGGGGACTGAACCAGTGATGGAAGAGCTCTCTGTATCTGTCTCTCTCTGTAGTTCTGCCTTTCAAATAAAAATAAAAAAAAAAAAACTTTTAAAACTTAGAGGGACTGTGAGATAATTAGCTCGTGAATCTGTAAAAGTATTTTTAAAGCCACGATGGGAACGGTACCTGGAAAAGTGAGTAGTGAACTCAGGCTTGCCCCTCCATAAAGCAATGGACAAAACTCTCCGAGTCAAATGTGGGGATCCAGAATTGCAAAGTTCCAGGCCAAGGATATTTAAAGCAATAGCTACTTCTCAATTAAAAGAGCAAATTCTCTGGAATTTTACTTCAAATCTCCAGATCCTGGCTGGATACTCACCCTGCAAATAGCAGCCCACATACGATTGAGTGATGGGAAAATAAAAGACCTTATTTGCAAATAGGTGTGATTATTCGGCCTTTTACCTTTAGAGACTATTTGGACTTTCTTTCAAAACATTCATCTTGGCCGGCGCCTCGATTCACTAGGCTAGTCCTCTGCCTGCGGCGCCGGTACTCCGGGTTCTAGTGCCGGTTGGGACGCCGGTTCTGTCCCGGTTGCCCCTCTTCCAGTCCAGCTCTCTGCTGTGGCCCAGGAGTGCAGTGGAGGATGGCCCAAGTGCTTGGGCCCTGCACTCGCATGGGAGACCAGGAGGAAGCACCTGGCTCCTGGCTTCGAATTGGCGCAGCGCACCAGCCGTAGCAGCCATTTGGGAGGTGAACCAACGGAAGGAAGACCTTTCTCTCTGCCTCTCTCTCACTGTCTAACTCTGCCTGTACAAAAGAAAAAAAAAAAAAAACCACAAATTCATCTTCCTTTTGTCTACATCAAACTGTCCTCATAATAAAGATAATTCAGGAGGCATTTGTTGCAAATGTACATGCTCTCTGGTTTACTGGCATCTAAAGTAGTAACAGTTGCAGCGTAGACTAGCAAATCAGTGTGATTGGCAAGAATAGGACATAGATCTTAAATGACCAGGATCTGTTGCTCAAGACAATGGAAGAATGAAATCAGATGCTAATGGTAATAGGCCTGTGGGACCTCAGCAAACCCTGCTAACTAGGCCTCGCATCTGGGGCCATGCTTGGCACAATTCAGTGCCTTGGTCCTCAGCAACCCTGTGTGGTGTGGGCTGCACCCAGCAGAGCCTTGGGACTATGACCTAGATGTCAAAGGAGGAGGCCTGCAGCAGAGGCATGGGCTCGGGACCCCAGCCCTGGAGATCCGTGAGGCCCAGACATGCAGCCATTGCGGGCCAGGCCAGAGAAACGCATGGGCATATGTCCACCAGGAAGCATGGTGGCCCAGACCCTGCCCTGCTAGCTGTATGGGCCTGTCTGCTTCTCCAGTGTGTTTGTAAGGTGAGACCTCAAGGGGCTTAGAAGTCAGGGCATCAAGCCAAAAAGAGCTACTTATCAGCCTCAACGTTTAATGGAAGTTGCCCCATGGGAACTTGGACTTGCTCCAAACCTCCTTTTGAAAACAAGCAAACAAGAAGAAAAAGGATTCATTTATTTATTTGAAAGGCAGAAATACAGAGAGAGATAGAGAGAGAGAGATCATCCATCCGCTGATTTACTCCCCAAAAGGCCACAACAGCCGGAGTGTACAATCATTGCATGGACTAAGGGGTTTATTGTAGATGCACTTTTTGTGATGGTTTTGTTATGAGAGATGAAATAGAGCATAATCATGATTCAGTTTATTGTTAAGAAATAACTTGATATCTAGTGTAGAAGTTGCAACATTTTAAATGATTTCTAATAATATAATGAATGATAGCCATCTGCATTTCAAGTGAGAAAGGTTCTAAGGTCAAATTTGCTAGATATTCCCTTGTGTGTCATTCTCGTCGGTGAAACTGAAAAGTGTGTGGTCTCCCAGCTTTCTGATTCGGCATATAGAGAGCTTGCCAGCCGACACTTCATCATACCAAGTAAAATCTGACGACACTGGGGCAGGCATTGTGGCACAGCAGAGAAGCCACTGCTAGGGCCGCTGGCATCCTATAGGAGCTCAGGTTCAAGTCCTGACAGCTCCACTTCTGATCCCCCTGCCTGCTAATGCACCTGGGAAAGCAGCTGTGGGTGGCCAAGTCCTTGAGTCCCTGCCACCTCTGTGGGAGACCTGGATGAGGTTAAGGTTCCTGGTTGTGGCCTGGTCCAAACCGCCTGTTGCAGCCATCTGGAGAGAGACCCGGTGGCTGGAAGATTCTACCTCTCTCTCTCCCTCCCTCTTTCTCTCCCTCTTTCCGCCTCTATTGGTAACTCAGCATCTCAAATAAATACGTAAATCCTTTTTAAAAAACAGCAAACCAGAAAATCAACAGTATTTGTTGGATCCACAAGAGAACACAGCAAACCACTGCTCCCAATTTGATAGATGGACAGGCAAATAAAGGGAACTGTAGCTTACAAGCGCAGAGTCACCAGTGGACGCTGCCGTGGCAACCGCTGCCGTGGCAACCACTGCCAGCATTCTAAAACCTGAGCTGGAATTGACTCATTGCTGACTACTCTCCAAGAAAAGCAACACAAATCCCAGTCGTCCCAGGGGAGCCCAGCCAAACATGATACTGTGTGATTTACACCTGTGAGCTCAACCAGGTAGCCACGGCAAACGTGGGAGAAAAATCTTTTCCTGCTCCAAGTTGGGGGAGAGGAAAAGGGACCGTTTTGGACAGGAGCAGAGCTCTCTGTTTTTCTTCAACCAAGGCCTGGCAGCAAGAGGAACTAGTTCTGCACAGCCTAATGTGCTATTACAGTCTATGGCTTAAATATGGTTTGTCCCCAACAGTATTCATATCGAGGCTTCATTCCTCAATGAGGCGTCTTTAAGGGGGATACAATCGGCGGGCCCTAATGGGAGTTGTTCAGATTGTGAGAGGGGAGCCCCCGTGCCTAGATTAATGCAGCATCAAGGGAGAGCGGTCTCACTCCTGGGAATGGACTCGTTAGTGCCAGAGCAGGTCAGTACAGGTGAGCCTGGCGACCCCTCGCTCCCTCACACGTGGGCTGCTCTTGCACACGCACCCATTTCCCTTCCACTATCTGTGACACATGCAGCAGCCCAAGGATCTGAGCAGGATCCAGCCCTACGCTCTTGGGCTCCCAGAACCATGAGCCAATACAAACCTCTCTCTTTCCTAAACTACCCAGGTGCGAATGTTCTGCCACACAATGGAAAACAGGCTAGGACAGGCATCAGGTCTTAACCAACCTCAGGGAAGTGAAGTATCTCGTTGCAGGGACCCCCAGGCTAACAGACGGGAGACGGGAAGCACACAGCTCTAGTCCACTCTACCCATGTGGCTTCACCTGGGAAGGGGGGAGGACACCAAGAAGCATTTGTAATCTTCTTAATCCACGGGCAGAGGCTCCATAAAAGACACACGGCTACCCATCATCTGATGCTTTCCAAGGCACATTAGCAGGGAGGTGGATGGGAACCGCAGGAGCTGAGGCTTGAACTGATGCCCAAAAGGAATGCCGGTGTTGCACGAGGCAGCTTAACCCGCTGGGCCACAGTGCTGGCCACAGCTATATCTATTTAATACTCAGGACTGCAACATCAACTCTTTCCTCAATGGTCAGGATGTCAGCCTCTCCTGTTATTTCTGCTTGCTATGCCCCACATGTGACCAAATTAAATCATGTTCTATACAAAAATATTCATACCTAAGTAATCTGTAATCTGTAGTAACATGAAGACATAGATGAAATGTGTGACACAGACACCAATTCACTCACACAGATATATCCTGTTGCTTCAGTTCCTGTTCTCCTGACAACCCAGCCTGATACAGGTATGCAGCTCAGCTGGGTTCTTCACTGATCTTAACAGCCTTAAGCAGCAATTTCAAGCAGAAATAGAGAAAAATTGGAAAAACAAGTGGATGTTAGGAAAAGGAGGGTGAAGGAGAGAGAGAGAGAGAGAGATTTGCCATCTGCTGAGTCACTATCCAACTGGTCACGACAGCTGGGGCTGGGTCAGGCCAAGGCCAAGAGCCTGGAACTCCCATGTGGTGTCCCACGTGGGTGGCAGGGGCCCAAGCACTTGGGCCATCAAAAGCTGCCTTCCCGGGCCAATTAGCAGAAAGCTGAATCTGAAGCAGAGCAGCTGGGACTTGAACTAGTGCCCCAATAGATGCCAGTGTTGCAGGAAGCAGCTTAGCTCACTTTACCTCAAGACTATGCCTGGGGCTGGCGCTGTGGCATAGCACGTGAAGCCGCCACCACCTAGAGTGCCGGCATGCCATATGGGCGCTGGTTCGAGCCCCAGCTACTCCACTTCCTATGTAACTCTTTGCTATAGCCTGGGAAAGCAGTAGAGGATGGCCCGAATCCTTGGGCCCCTGCACCTGTGAGGGAGACCCAGAAGAAGCTCCTGGCTCCTGGCTTCAGATCGGCACAGTTCCAGCCATTGTGGCCACCTGGGGAGTTAAACAGGGGGTGGAAGACCTCTCTCTGTAGCTCTGCCTTTCAAATAAATAAATGCATCTTAAAAAAAAAAAAAAAAAAAAAAAAAAAAAAGACCAGCCCCAACTCCCTCCTCCTTGAGGGATGCTTTTCTCTTCTTTCTTTCTTTTTCTTCCTTAAGATTTCATTTCGTTGTTTGAGAGATAGAGTTACAGAGACAGGGAGGGAGAGAGGTCTTTCCTCCAGGATATATTCCCCAAATGGCCACAGTGGCCAGAGCTGAGCTGAGCTAATCCAAAGTGTTATCGGTCACGGAAGGGAGGGCGGTTGCTGGAGCGAGTCTCGTGAGTTCCTGCCCTCAGCTTAGCACAGCAATAAAAAGCCGAGAGACAATTTGCAAAGAGGCAGAAACTTTTATTAGACAGAAAAGAAACTTCTATTAGACTGGCTACAGAGAAAGCGTCTGGGCCGAGAGGAGACCAGGTGGAGTGCCCGAGTGGGACACTGGCTTTGAGGAAGTGTCCCGGGTCTTTAAGGCATTACTGTTGGCTCATTGTGTCATCCTATTGGGGATGCCCATTGGACAGGGGGTATCGCATGTGTATGCTGATTGGCTTGGGGCTCAAGGAGATAGCGAGGGTCTCCTGGAGACTGTCTGTCTCCTTAGGGGTTCGGCCCCCTCCTCTGTTAGCTCTGGGTGGAAAATTACAGCTAACTTGAGGGCATGGTTTAAAACCGCAAGGTCACACAAGGTAGCCAGGGTCTCTTGGAGCCCGTCCAACTCTCCTGAGATGCTCAGCCCCTTCCCTGCCAGCTCCGAGTGAAAGATCGCCCTCACCCTGAAGGTGTGCTTGAAAGCTGCAAGGTCACACAGGCAGCACAAGAAGCCATTCGTGGGGGAGATGCCAGTTGGCCTGGAGACAGGCTTTCCAGCCACAGCTGGCGGCCTGCTGTGAAGGACATTCTATGTATGTCTGAAGGGGCCCAAGACTCCCAGCCCCACTGGCGGGCCTCATGAAGCCAGGAACCAGGAGCTTCTTGTGATCTCCCACGCGGGTGCCTGGGCCCAAGCACTTGGGCCATAGCAGAGAGCTGGATCAGAAAAGGAGCTTTCGGGACTCCAACCATCGCCCGGATAGGATGCCAGTGCGCCAGGTGGAGGCTTAGCCTGCTACACCACAGCTCTGGCCCCAGATGCTTTTCTTGTCTAAGAAACTGGCATTCGTCCATCTGACCGCGCTTCAAATTTACATCCAGAATCACTAGCCCAGGAGAAAGCTTGGGAACCTCAACTACCTCTGCCATCCTCCTTGTCTTTTGTCCCAGTCACAAAAGCCCTTTATATTTTAGAAAGGTTTGGGGCTGGCACTGTGGCACAGCGGGTTAAAGTCCTGGCCGACAGTGCCGGCATCCCATGTGGGCGCCAGTTCTAGTCCCGACTGCTCCTATTCCGATCCAGCTCTCTGCTGTGGCCTGGGAAAACAGTAGAGGGTGGCCCAAGTGCTTGGGCCCCTGCACTCGTGTGGGAGACTGGGAAGAAGCTCCTGGCTCCTGGAATCGGATCTGCACAGCTCCGGCCGTTGTGGGCATCTGGGGAGTGAACCAGCGGGTGGAAGACCTCTCTCTCTGTCTCTACCTCTCCCTGTAACTCTGTCTTTCAAATAAGTAAAATAAATCTTTAAAAAGAAATACAAGATTTTGATAGTTTCTGTTTTGCTCAGCCAGCAGGCAGCAAACAGGGAAAGAATTTCTGGCCCATAGCCACCAGTCTGTCTGGCTTGAATAAGCCCCTGAGAGCTGCCGCCGCCGCCCATCGCCCCTGTTCTTCAGGGCGGTAGCATGGACACCGCACGCCTCATGGACTGACACAAGCCTCAGCCATTTTAGCTCCTTGCCTCAAAGCAGATAAACTTCCTCCAGGGACTCCTTCTCCCGCCCCCACGCCCCCACACCCCCCAGCCCCCAGGCCTCCTTTCAAGAAACCAGCTCAGCCTCACGCCCTGTATTCTTCTCCACCCCACCCTCTGGATTCCTTTCCACCTAACTGGCCTGCAGAGAGGAAGGTTGAAAAGCCCCAGGAAAGCTAGCTCAGCCCCACCCCCACCTCATGGCCCTTCCCTGGCTTCTGTTCTATACACCTAACCTGTAACTCCATTCTTGCTCTCCCCCAGGTGTTCGGTCTGTGTGCCCACCGGCAGTCGGCTAGCTCTTGAATAAATCCGTTTGGACTGTGAGTTGGCATGCTGTCTCTTCTCTGTTCTGCCCCTGTTTCCTGACAATGACACCATCCCAATACCAGGCACTGGTATTGGGAGATGTGGGTGACACTACACTGACTGACTAGAGCTTTGGGGGTGGGGTGGGAGTTTACCATTCTGAGGAGCAGGACTTCTTTCCCCTTCCTTTTAAATTGCTCTGTCAAAATGAATGGAAGCCCTGCCAGCCCATCAAAATGTTTCCAGGACTGTTCAGCAAAAATCAAAGTGTCAAATTTTTATCCACCCCTCCAATCAAATGATTCTAATTGCAGATTTCGATGTCTTATATGTTTAAAAAAATCACATTTTAAGCTGTACTTTGGAAATTTATATTCATTAAATAAAAGTTTAAAAAAAATCACATTTTAAAGGACAAAGTATAAGAACTAATTTTTTCATATGTACGTAAATATACTGACATTCAACTTTCCACACTATTAAACTTGAAAAACTAACTTCCCAACGATTCATTCATTTATTTAAAAGGCAGAGTAATAGAGAGAGAGGGCGACACAGATGGGAGAGAGAGAGAGAGAGATCTTCCATCTGCTGGGTCCCTCCCCAAATGGCCACAACATTTGCGGCTAGGCCACTCTGAAGCCAGGAGCCAGGAACTGCATCCTGAGCTCCCACGTGGGTGGCAGGGGTCCAAGTATTTGGGCCATCCTCAGCTGCCTTCCCAAACTCATAAGCAGAGAGCTGGATGGGAGGCCGAACAGCCATGCCTCAAACCAGCACTCTGATATAGGATGCTGGCATGACCAGCAGAGGCTTAACCCACTGTGACACAAGGCTGACTCTGTAGGTAATGTATATAAACACCCAGTATTTAAGCCATATGTAATTAAATGTATGTACATGTTAATAAAATAAACAATGGTAAGGGGAGGTGTCACTTAATAGTGGATGAAAATCAGATGACATGTTGATTTTGGTGTCTGAAAGAGGCACATTGACAAACTCATGCCTTCCAACTGATACCTCCATTTCTTATTCCATTGTCTTTTTTTTTTTTTTTTTAAAGATTTCTTAATTAGAGAGGCAGAGGCAGAGGCAGAGAGAGAGAGGTCTTCATGCACTACATCACTCCTCAGATGACGGCAATGCTGGGGCTTCACCGATTTGAAGCCGGGAGCTTCCTCTGGGTCTCCCACATGGGTGCAGAGGCCCAGGGATTGGGCCATCTTCTACTGCTTCCCCAGGCCACAGCAGAGAGCTAGATCCAGAGTGGAGCAGCGGGGACTCGAACCGGTGACCCTACAGGATGCTGGCACTGCAGGCAGAGGCTTTCCCCGCTAAGGCACAGTGCGGGCACCTCCATTGTCTAAATGATTGTTTAGCAGTTTATTTATTCTGGGGCACAAACTTACATTGCTTTCAATAAATTCTCCGAGTCCACAGAATGATGGCGATTTCCCATGAAAGCTTATTTTCATTTGAAGCTTCTATAACTTAATACATTTATACAAAAGTAAGGATGTAAAACACAGTTTGTCTTCTTCAGTTATTTTCCTTAAGGAATGATGATGTAACTATCTATGCTTATCTTGTCTTTGTGTGGGGACTGATATGGATGCACTGAGACCAAACTTAAAGTTTAATCATCTTTATTGCTGAACGTCAACTGACAACATTAGGGAGCAATAGACACGAGCACTAACATAGACCTGGAGTCAGGGGAATTGCTGCTGCACTGAGAACTCTGAAGTTGCACTTGGATTTTAACAGAGAGCACCTCTGACACGCAACAAACAGACAAGCAAAGAAGATGTGATCATTTAAGCTGGAACTTTAGAGTCTCCTTGGTTTCGTGTAGCCCACATCATGACTGTAGTATATATATCACTTCAGTTGTGAGCTTCTCTCTTCAAAGTATCAAGAGCAAAACGGGGGCTGGAAACAACTGAGAATAATGGCCACTTGTTGATGCTGTCACATGGAAAGAGAAAGTCATCATATGTTTAGTGTTTTAGGTGAGAATCATAGAGATTTCAGCAGATAAAATATGTTTGTATTGAAACCAACTTTTATTTTCAATATATTCAACTTACAGTTCGCCTGATGTTTTCCGCTTGTAGTATGGCCATTTCTTTTGTAAATCCACCTTGCTCATTAGCAAGCTTTATTTGCCTCTCCTTCAGGCACTTGATACTCTAAAACAAAAAGCATAGTTCAGTATTAAACCACCTCTTTTCATCTCACATTACAAACATGTACAATTACATTTATAAAGCAGTACATTTTAACATTCAAATGATGCTGAAATAAAAAATACTCTTAATGTTTTACATGAAGGCTAAAACACTCACTAAAGAAAAATAGAGGGGCTGGCGCCATGGCTCACTTGGTTAATCCTTTGCCTGCGGCGCCGGCATCCCATATGGGCGCCGGGTTCTAATCCCGGTTGCTCCTATTCCAGTCCAACTCTCTGCTGAGGCCTGGGAAGGCAGTTGGAGGATGGCCCAAGTGCTTGGGCCCTGCACCCCCATGGGAGACCAGGAGGAAGTACCTGGCTCCTGGTTTCGGATTGGCACAGCACACTGGCCGTAGCAGCCATTTGGGGGGTGAAGCAACGGAAAGGGAGACCTTTCTCTCTGGCTCTCTTTCTCTCTCTCACTGTCTAACTCTATCTGTCAAGTAGAAAAAAAAAATTAAAATAAATAAAAAAAAGAAAAATAGAAATGTGCGATATAATTTAACAGGAGGCAAAATACTTCACTGGAAACAATAGGACAATGAACGTTTAAGGTCCAAGATGGGGAAAACGGAAAAAAAGTATGTTCCTTTGCAATAAATACAATACTGTTGATATCCATTAATAAGCTTTCAAAACAGGAGGTGTTGGTGTGATTCCTGTCTCTCTGCCTCCTGGCTCGCCACACCATCCCCGCCCTGCATGTGTTCTGCATTCCACTGCCCTCATCCCATGCCAAGCTGGTAATGGGGCCACCGGATCCTGGACTGTGAACCCACAAAGGTGTCAAGTGTTTTCTTCATGTGTGGCTCCTCTCAGGCATTTTGGCTAAAGTAATGAAAGCTGACTAATACAGCATTTATGTGAAACACACAGCTAATATCACACTCAGTAGGGGAAAAAACATTCGCCCTAGGATTAGGAACAAGATACCTGCTTATACCACTGCTATTCAGCATGGTAGGGGAAGCTCTATCGGGAGCAATGAGGCAAGAAAAAAATAAAAGGCATTCAAAAAAAAAAAAAAAGAAAGAAAGAAAGAAACAATAGTTGTAAACCCATTTATTATGATTAATGGTCAAAGTAATCAAATTTCCTGGGAATGAAATGACCCATCATATAATGACTTTGAGTTATGAAAAATAAAACTGTGATTTAAATCTTCACTATTCATACAACAAACAATGAAGTAGCGCATACTGTGAAAGACTCCATGTCTCAAGTGTTATGGAGGGATTGAAAATGAATGTGGCATCTTCTCAATATTCCCATGCCATGAGCAAACATAAGGAGAGTCGAGACAGAGCATGTCTTATAGGAGTGAAGGGCGACTTGCCTAGGTGTGTAGCTGAAAGTGGAGATGAATGCCTACTTCGCTGACAAAAGGACAGGATTTTAATATGTAAAACAAGAAAGAGTTGAGAGGATTCTAGCGGAAGATCCACAGAGAGCATGGAGAGATGGTGAGTTGCTTCAGAGGAAGCCATCAACCTGGAAGGGTGGGAGTAAAGCAAGAACGCAGCAAAGGAAGCTCTAATTGTCACCATGCTGTAATTTATGGGTGTGGGGAATGATTAAAGACCTAAAATTGTAGAAGGGGAAGCTACCAACAGTTTTAGAAGAGGGAAGGGCAATGTTTGAGGAACCTCATAATGCACTGGAGAAGAGAGAACACAGAAAAGAATTTAACAGAACAGGTCAAAAATAAAGAGGCCCTAGGGCAGCAGCAGTGGGAACTGAAATGAAAGTAGTATTGCAGAGGCCCTGGTGATAAGTGGACAAGAAGGAAAAGGACATGCCAGCAAGGAAATGACAGTAAACTTCCTACCGTAGGTGGTCACATTCAGCACTGGCATCTAGAAAACTCATTTCTCAGACCTCTACCTCAATTAATAAAGGGCTCTCAGGGAGCATCAGAACAACATGTTCCCTATTAGAAAACACATTGAAAAATAACTGTCTGTGAGGCCTGCCTTGTGGTGCTGCGGGTCAGGCCCAGCTCCTCTGCTTCTGACCCAGCTCTCTGTTAATGCACCTGGGAAGGCAACAGAAGGTGGCCCAATTACTTCAGCCCCTGCCACCCATGTGGGAGAACAGGAGTTCCTGGCTCCTGGCTTCACCCTGGCCCAGATCTGGCTGCGGTGGCCACCTGGGGAGGGAACCACCGTTTGAAAGATCTCTCTCTCTCTTTCCCTATCTCTCTGTCTCTCTGCAGATGTGTGTATCTCCCCCTACCAGCTTTGAACAAAATAATAAATCGTTTTAAAAGAGAAGTGTACACGTGTGTAAATACTTTAGAAGTATTTAGTGAATGAATTTTAGACTTTTTGGATATGTGTGAGAGAGAGCATGCAAAACCACAGCTTGACTCCCCAAAGAAACAGAACAGCAGAGCAAGAATGAATACTTGTAACGGTGTTTCTTCTAACTACCCCAATTAGTTTAGAAGAGTGCAATTTTAAAAATAATTTGAACAAGATGGTTTTAAAATCAAAACCATCAAACAAACAAACAAAAAAAAAAAGGGGCCGGTGCTGTGGCGTGGTGGTAAGCCGCCACCTGTGATGCTGGCATCCCATACGAGATCCCAGGAAAGCTTTGGAAGATGGTGCAAGTCCGCAGGCACCTGCACCCATGTGGGAGACCAGGAAGAGCTCCTAGCTTTGGCCTGGCCCAGTCCTGGCCATTGTGGCCATTTGTGCAGTGAACCAGTGGGAGGAGGAGCTCTCCCTCTCTCTCTCCCTTTCTTAGTCTCTCCCTCTCTCCCTGCAACTCTACCTCTCAAATAAATAAATACCTCTGAAGAAAAGGAAAAAGGGGATGCACAGCATTCCGTTGAACCCAAAAAGTGTATCCATGCATGAAGGAAAGGTTGGTGTCACTCAGGACAATTTGCTAAGGTGCAGACAACACAGTAGAAAATTCTCAATTTGCAACGGTCAGAACCGGCTCTTTCATCCTGTTCTATGTATCTGGGCTCTGTCTTCCAAGTGTAAGTTGACATATGAAGCAACTTGTACCCATTTCAATATTACCAAAAGCAAATAGGCTGCGGCATTCTCGGAAAATAAATTTGAAGGTAAAAGAGATACTCATTAATTAAAATTGAGTACTTTTTGAGAAACATTGGCATTAGAAAGGCAAGTACACCTCAAGAAGCGATGTACAGACTTTCTACTTTCATCGCTGATGTGGACAACCATAGCCATCAGTTAATTGCCAACAAAGTACCAGTTTCTCGGTAAAATCGCCACGTTACGTTTTCCTGCTGTGAATGGCACCCCCAACCGCTTATGAATCAAAGGTACTACAGCGATTAGCACTTTTATTTTCATGGGACCAATGCTGGTATACTTAAATTGTTTCAGTAGAAGTTTTGAAATAAAAACAGTGTACATATGAAGAATACATTATGTTACCAAATATCACAGACCTGTAAGAAATTCCCATACAACGTTTTCAGTTCTTTCAATCTCTTGGTACGAAGCTTTATAGCCTGTTGAGAAACCTTTTGTTGCAGTTCAAGTATTTTCTGAAAACATAAAAACAGTACTGGTGTGGGAACAATTTGGATAAAATATACAATTTACAAAAAGTCACTCGGGTTCTACTTAAAGGGAACAGTGTTAAAACAAGCACTGAAAATATCTTCTCCTCTAGCAAATACTCTGACCAAGTTTACATAATTGGTGTTCAACACTGATATACAAAAACTACAGTACTCCTACCTTCTGTTCGTTGGATATGAAATTTACTTAATATTTTTAAAATCTTGTCAATGAATTCAGAATCCACACACACGATCCCTCCGATGATGATCTTTCTGTTTTTCCACCAATGATCTCGACACATCCCTGACTTCAGCTACCCATTTACACAGACACACACTGGATTTTGTCATTCCCAAGATGTGTAACAGCTACGTGATATTAAAAATATCAAACACTTATAGAGGCTCCATGTATCACATACCATTCCCACCCATTTTAAATAATCTTATGATATAGGAAGGCATCTACTGTTTAAAACAAACTCTAGGCTGTATGATTATTATGACCCCAATATGCTTGAGGCAACTGAGACACAGAGATCGTTTGTCTTTGGTTCCATAGCTGGCAACAGTCAAACCAGAGTTGGAACCCAAACAGTATGGTTCCAGAGTCCGGGCCCCTGACCACCGTACTATGCTGTTTCCACATCTTTCCCGAGCTCTAATCTCTCCCTCTGTTAGTCACTCCCTTCTGTACTATAGCTCAGTACTCTGTCAGGACATAAAATCCTCCCCATGCCACACTTTTCCCTGACCAATATTCCCACCCCCACGTTCACACTTTCCTCAGATCCAGCTTAAATTCTACGACCCGTCGTCACACTTCCATCCTCGCTCAAATGCCCTACCCGTCTCTTCGACATGCTTGGTGAAATCCCAGTCCTGGACAATCCAATTCTCCAGCTGCCCTGACACATCCATGCTGACTAATCCCACTTCAGTCCATGATCGCTATGTCACAAACCTACAGTACACCCATAATGCTGCTTGGCATTTGTATTCCCCTTGTCTGTTTACTGGCCCACTCTCAGTAAACAATGCCACACCTACTCCTCTGCCCTAAAGACAACTCTTGCTTCTCCACATCCTTATTCCTGCCTTTCCCCCTTTCTTCCTCGCTAAAGAAACAGCAGCAATCTAAAGAGGACATCCAGTCTTGCACTGCTACCGCTTTCACCCACCTTTGTCCATCTCAACTCATATACTCTACTTTCTCTCCTGTTTCAATGCACCAACCGTTCTTCTTGGTGAAGGTCAACTTTCTCACCAGATCCCAACTTTTCTCACTAGATCCCAACATTCCTCCCGGACACCAACCTGCACTTCTTAGGACACAAATGGCCTCTAAATGCTGGCTCTCCCTTACTTGGCCCATCTTTCAGCAACATGTAATGAGACTGGTCCTCTCGCCTTCCAAAAGGCATCCTTTGCTTGGTTTCACCTGGTTATCTTTTCACCCATTTGGCCACTCATTCTCAGGCTTCTTTCCTCATCCCTTTAAGCTGCAGGACATCAACGTATGGTGCAGGCCTATCCTATTCTGGTTGACAGTAATCAGCCCCAAGCCACGTGGCCAATTAGGGGACTGGAAAAGAGCCTCAGTTTCAAGGCTCTAAGACATGTCTGGACTTTCCCTTCCTACTTGACCCTCGACTACAATCAGTTCATCGTAAAGTCGGGCTTGATACTAACAACCATATTGCTTTCATGTTGCTTCGTTTTCTGCATATTTCCATCCCAATCCTCAAGCGCGTCCAGAAACTGCTGAGAATAACGAAGATAAAATGCCTGCCTGTAAAACAGAATAATAGGCCAACATTATACTTCGTAACAATTGCAAAAGGTAAAACGTGTTCGCAGCTGCAATCCTCTGATGGGAAATCGGAAAATAAATCGATGATTTAATTTCATTCCTAGACTATGTGTTCCTTATTGGCTAAGAGAGAAGCTATATCACATGGCTTAGTTCTTAAAAAAAAAAAAAAAAAAAAAAAACTAAAGATGATTTAAGGATTATAAATTATCCCCAAAAACTTTATTGCAAAAAGGTTTTTTCATGTTGTTTTTTTATATGACTAAAGGATTTAGTCGTAAGTAGTGTCATTCGGGATATTGCATCCATTCATCCTCTAGACGTCCAAACAGGAATATTTTGAATTTTTCCTACCTTGGCACATTAAGGAAGAGTGAAACATATTAAGGTAAACATACAAATTATTGAGATCAGAAGAGTAATGGCTTAAGATATTTATCTTTCATTCGGCCAGCATATTCCTGGAATGAATACAAATTTTGTTACATTAAGAAAATTCAGGGGTCAGCTCTGAGGCGTAGCGGGTTAGGCTACGCCTTCAGTGCCAGGGTGCCGGTTCCAGTCTTGGCTGCTCCACTTCTGGTCCAGCTCTCTGCTATGGCCAGAGAAAGCAGTGGAAGATGGCTCAAGTCCTTGGGCCCTTGCACTCAGGTGGGAGACCCAGAAGAAGCTCCTGGCACCTGGCTTAAGCCTGATCCAGCCCTGGCCCTTGGGGTCACTTGTGACTGAACCAGCACAATGGAAGATCTCTCTCCCTCTCTGTCTTTCCCTCTCTGTCACTCTGCCTCCCAAATAAACAAATAAATCTTTGAAAAAAGAAAACATTCAAATGTAAGTTGAATGAACAAGAAGGTCATTTTTATGGTCCTCTAGAGTCTCTGTCTGGATTCACTTATGGTCTGGGGTTACAGAACTAAAGTAAGAGAGTATTTTGAAAAGTTCATGGAATGTTGAATTAAAAGATGTTTCTTTTGGTACGAAAAGCTTTTTAAATAGGTTTTTCATACTATGCACTTTACAGACTTTTTGAAAACTCCCCATATGCATAGATTTTGAGGTTTTCCACCGAAATAAATTGATCTTTTTATTTCCATTTTCTACTAACTTTGTGAAGCACCCTTGGATTTCCTGAGAGGAAACTCAAGCCAAATATATGTTTCTATTCAACCTCAGATAAGCAGAACAGAGTTTCTTAAGTAATTGGTATCCATGCATACCATGAAATGATACAAAGGCTCTGGATTTGAAATATTAACAGACTCACCTTTGCTCTGTCCTGGTTTTCCAAGAATCCACAATTATCCGCTCAATGTTTCTGAGAGAAGCATTGACACTCCTTCTGAATAGCTGTTTCTTCCTATATATGACCCTTTTAATCCTCCCTATATTGAAAGTATATACTCGTTAAAATTTATCATTGAAAATTATTTTCTGCCCATATAATCAAGTCACCGTGGACAACGTGGTTGGGCAGTACTGAAAAGACACTTAGCATTAACAGGTAGGCATCACTGCAAAAACCAAGATGAACTGCTTCCTTTTTCTCCTGAGAAAACTTTCAGTTATTAGTACTCCATTTCAAAATCTGCTATCTGCACATCACTGCTTCATTTAGGATGAAACATAGCTAAGAAGGGCGGCGGCGCGGCTCACTAGGCTGATCCTCCGCCTTGTGGCACCGGCACACCGGATTCTAGTCCCGGTCGGGGTTCCGGATTCTGTCCTGGTTGCCCCTCTTCCAGGCCAGCTCTCTGCTCTGGCCAGGGAGTGCAGTGGAGGATGGCCCAAGTCCTTGGGCCCTGCACCCCATGGGAGACCAGGAGAAGTGCCTGGCTCCTGCCATCGGATCAGTGCGGTGCGCTGGCCTCAGCGCGCCCGCCGCGGCGGCCATTGGAGGGTGAACCAACGGCAAAGGAAGACCTTTCTCTCTGTCTCTCTCTCTCACTGTCCACTCTGCCTGTCAAAAACAAAACAAAACAAAACAAAGAAAACATAGCTAAGAAACAAAAGTTACAATTTTTCAAATAGTATGAAAATGCTGTCAAAGGACCCTTTCATTTCTTCATGAGAAAACATTATCATAGCTATTTTTCAATCCATTTGCAAAGGAACCCCCAACTCAAAGGACACATTTGGAGGGATTACTGGTAGTGGTAGAACTCATTACATACAGTGGAAATGCATTTTAATTCAACTGTGTCTAGATAGGTACAAGCAATGTTGTCAAAAAAAAAAAAAAAAGGAAAAGAATTGTTAACATGTGAGACTTTTAATTAAACTTGACTAAGATAAAGACCACTGGTACTTTATGAAAATAAAAAATTCATCCAACAACACCTTTTTGATACTTACGTGGAAGTTTTTTAGACTCGTATCATACTCACCAAAAAAAAAAGGTGCACTGTATAAAGTTTTCGGTAGGTCAGATAATTCTTTGCTAAGCATACGAGTCTACAGGTATTTGCCAGTAATCACGATGGAGCTGCACTATTGTACAGGTGTTTTATAAATCCACTTTACTAGCTCGATAATCAATTTATAAGACAGTTCATCAATCAAGCCAGCTGTCACCACCAAATAGAGCAAAGCTTTCAAAACATACCTGCTTATAGGAATCATAGAGAAATCGACACTTGAGCCTGTTGACAGTTCATCCTTCAACAAGCTACTTTTACTGAGAGCCGACTTATCCACTCAAAACATGCCAGCAAAGTTGTATTTCGTTCTCCACTGCGGCTTATTAATATAAATATAAAAACTACCAGGGGCTATTTCCGAAGCTTCAATTTGCACTACCCCCTTCAAATACAGGAAATGGGAAAGTCACAGGAAATGATGAAAATGCTAAACCAGAAAACCGATATCAAAAACTGCTCTGAGACTCGGTGACCCAAAGAGCAATCAGTCATATCGGTTCATCCCCATTTGCTCCTCTTACTCCATCGTGTACACGCACAAAATAAAAGCACCATCCTTCCCTCGCCACTGTTAGTTCCACGCTCATTGTTCACATCTAGAATGAAAACTAGTAAGGAAAGGTATGAGCAGAATCACGCTAAGTACTCACAGACCAGGCTGCTCACTAGAACAAGGCATTAGATAACCATGTTGTAGTCCATTGACTAGCAGTTCTTGTTATAAAAGTTACATGGTACAAAACATTTTTCCTAACTACAACTATCTCCTAAAACACACATACCTTCATAGCTTTCCAGCATATTCTGGAGCTGGTTCCTGTGAAGAAATTACATCAGTTTTCTAGTAAAATATCAAGCTTGTTCTTGTTTTGGAATACATATCTTTAGCTCAGTGTGGTACACACAATACATGCTATGTGAGCCAAAGTCTATTTTAAGGATGCTATCCGCAGACAATAAAATTACTTTAAAGGTACTACCTCGTATCTTCACTAATTATCGCTGCAAATGGGTGATTCTGGTGATTATACAGTCTTGGGTTGTTTTCTGCATTGAAAATACAAATGAAAAACATTTCTTAAAAAGAAAACTGTCTCGATCACTTATCCTGGAGAAAGAGCTTCATTGTGGACTTCCTTGGGCTCTTTGCCATCAAGTTCTTAAAGTGGATGTAAACGTGGAATCATTTCTTTAAAAGATTTATTCGTTTGTTGGGGGGGGGGTGGTGGTGTCGTCTTCCATCTGCTGGTTCACTCCCCAAATGGCCGCAGCGGCTGGAGCTGGGCCTATCCAAAGCCAGGAGCTTCTTGTGGATCTCGCTCGCAAGTGCAGAGGCCCAAGGACCTGGGCCATCCTCCACTGCCTTCCCGGGGCACAGCAGAGAGCTGGATCCGAAGTGGAGCAGCCCAACCCGAACCTGCGTCCACGTGGGATACCGGCACTGCAGGGCAGCGGCATTATCCGCTACACCACAGCACCGGTCCCCATGGAATCATTAATATACAGGTCAGAGAAAATTTGATCAGCAACCGAGATCATTTTATGGAGGCATTTTCTCAAGCGCTTTGAGGTCCAAGTCATGCAGAACCACAAGCTAGAGATCAGGTATTTTGGAAATGAAGACTGCATGCCTACAGAAAGGCAGCAGTGTGACCCTCTGTAACCCTTCGATGGAGTGGGAGCATCAAATGGAGCGCTGAAAGCGCAGGATGCCCTCTAGAAACATAGTGCGGGGTGGGGGTGGGGGTGGGAGTGTGGGGGCAGTCCCGTGGGGCAGCAGGTTAAGCCGCCGCCTGGGGCACGGGCATCCCATAGGGGGGACCCACTTGCGATCCAGCTCCCTAAGCAGCGGAGGATGGCCCAGGTGTTTGGACCTCTGCACCCCGTCGGGGCCCCTGATGGAGTTCCAGGCTCCTGGCCCAGCCCTGGCCGCGGGGGCCATTTGGGGAGTGAAACAGCAGGTGGAAGATCTCTCTCTCTTTCTTTCTCTCTCTCTCTGTCTCACCCATCTCTCTCTGTAACTCTGCCTTTCAACTAAGTAAATAGAATCTTGAAGGAAAAAGAAAGGAAGGAAGCGGGAGAGGGTGGGAGGGAGGGAGCCTGGAGGGAGGGAAGGAAACACTCAAACTCGGGTTTGAAAAGTCATGGAGCCCAGAGCGATGAACCAAGGACCGAGGCTACTCGCGTGCCCCAGCTGCCATGAGATGAGTCAGCCCCTTCCCTCGGGCAGGCACCTTCTTCCAGGCCCCTCTCCGACCGGGACCGTTTTTACCTGGGCGCCCCATGTCAGGGGGTGCCATACGCTGCGCCTCAGGCGGAGCCTTGGAACCCGTCTTGATGCGCCTGACTGTCGCGGGCGGCATGTCTTCGCACGCTCCGGATGCCTCCTGAACCTTGTGAGCGCAAAGACACTCTAAAGAAGTGGGGACGAGTTAAACAAGAGTCAGTGAGCGCGTTTCTCCGGGTTCTAGACCAGTGCGGCTGCAGCGCCCATAGAAGAAACACGGAAGAGAAGGGCAGCGGCGCGGCGCGGCGCGGCGCGGCGTGGCGCGGCGTGGCGCGGCGTGGCGTGGCGTGGCGCGGCGTGGCGCGGCACGGCGCGGCACGGCGCGGCACGGCGCGGTGAGGCGCGTCCCAGTCCCTCCCGACCCGGCCCGGCCCCAGCGCTGGCTGCAGCCCGCACACCCGGACTGGAGTCCCCTCTGCCGGGTTCCTGCTGCTCTGGCGGGAAGAAAGCTCAGCTCTGCCCCTCAGTCCCCACGTGGCCCCGTGCTGGTCCACAGGACCCATCACAGAATGACACAGTCACTTTTCCGGACAATTCGATGGGAAAGAACTACTCCGCGCCCGGCCTGGGCAGTCTAGCCAGGGGACTGAGCACCCGCCGTCCCGGACGCCCCCTAAGCGCTTGAGGTGTCTGCCATGCGACCAGGCCTGATCGGCGACCTGACAGGAGGGACAGACACGGACAGCCCCGATGTCCCCTTTCCCACATACCCCGTGCGGAGCCCTCTCAGTGCCTGGGTAGCCCTAGATCTGCCTCCTGATCCCAGTCGGGCCCACCCTCTGGGGTTCCTTCCCCTCAGCGCCGAGCCTCCTCCGTCCTGGTCCTCAGTGGACGCCTCGAGGATTTTACCTCAGAGGGCAGCCAGGACCCTCCCCGCCTTCGACACCCTCGGCCCCCCAGGCCACAGAGCGACGCTGACCCCGCTCCGGCAACTCTGGTGCCTCACCTGAGGATTCCCCTCCCCCAACCCCCTCACAAGACCTCCGCACGCTCGGCACCCCTGCGAGGCTCTGAGGAATGAGCGCTGCCAGCGCGCGAACGAACGTGAGCCAGGGTGGGCTCCTCGCCGATTGGCTGGCACAGTGCACGTGCTGGGGGCGGAGCGGGGCGGGACGAGACGGAGCCCTAGTGCTTGCTGGATTCCCTCCGGCTGCTGTGGACACCACCCCGAACCAGGCTCTACAGTTCCACCTCCAGGAATATGACCAAAGGATGCAGAGCGCCAGAACCTACTGTGGACCCTGCACCTCGTGGATGAAGGACAAGTGGCCAGTGCTGGCCATAGCACCTCCCGATTCCTTCCATCCACCCCTCCCCTGGCAGTCGACTAGCCCTCGCCCTGAATGTGGTGTTTCTCTCATGTCCTCCCTGCTCCCGTGCCGTCGCAACACGTGTGCCTCTTCCCTTCCTGAGGTGGCCCGGTGCCGCCTGACTTCAGACATCGCCATAAATTCTACCGTGTGCCACATAGTATCCTGCCACTTCCTCTTTTCTCCCCCCAGCCCCGAATCCTTTTATTTAAGGTATATAAACTTCACGCCTTTCATAAATACAACTTTAGGAACATAGAGATTCTTCCCACCGTACCCTCCCTCCCACCTGCACTCCCACCCTTCTTCCTCCTCCCTCTCCTATTCCCATTCTTAGTTTTGACTAAGATCTATTTTCAATTAACTTTACACACATACGATTACCTCTATGCTAAGTAAACAGTTCAACAAATAGTATGAGGGGAAAAAAACCTGCTCCTCATCAGTTGGTCAAGGGCCGTTCAAAGTCACGCTTCTCGAAGTGTCAATTTCACTTTGCCACTTCCGCTTCAGGCCTACATTTTTTTGTAGATACCTGTAATGCTTTCATTTTCCCTGCTCTGTTCTACACTAACGTATTCATCTGATTTCTTGGCCATTAACCTCTGGGCAGGGCTTTTGTAAACAAGTGGCCATTTTTGCGGCGCCGGCACACCGGGTTCTAATCCCGGTCGGGGCACCGGATTCTGTCCCGGTTGCCCCTCTTCCAGGCCAGCTCTCTGCTCTGGCCAGGGAGTGCAGTGGAGGATGGCCCAAGTGCTTGGGCCCTGCACCCCATGGGAGACCAGGAAAAGTGCCTGGCTCCTGCCATTGGATCAGCGCGGTGCGTCGGCTGCAGCGCGCCAGCCGCGGCGGCCATTAGAGGGTGAACCAACGGCAAAGGAAGACCTTTCTCTCTGTCTCTCTCTCTCTCACACTGTCCACTCTGCCTGTCAAAAACAACAACAACAACAACAAGTGGCCATTTTTATTAGATGTCAGTTTGAGGTAAAGGTTTTTTTTTTTAATATAATTTTTTATTTGAAAGGCATAGTAACAGAGAGAGAGAGACATCTTCCATCTGCTGGTTCACTCCCCAGATGGCCACAAATGCCAGGGCTGAGCCAGGCTGACGCCAGGAACCAGGAGCCTCTTCCGGGTCTCCCACGTGAGTACAGGGTCCCAATTACTCGGGCCAGTCTCTGCTGCTTTCCCAGGCCTATCAGCAGGGAGCTGGATGGGAATTGGAGCAGGCTGGTCTTGAATCGGTTCCCATTTTGGAATGCTGGCACTTGCAGGGAGCTTATTCGCTATGCCACAGCTTTAGCCCCTGAGGGAGGTTCAAGATCACTCAGTAGAGAAGCCTTGGATCTTCTTGTT
This sequence comes from Oryctolagus cuniculus, assembly GCF_964237555.1. Classification (NCBI taxonomy): domain Eukaryota; kingdom Metazoa; phylum Chordata; class Mammalia; order Lagomorpha; family Leporidae; genus Oryctolagus; species Oryctolagus cuniculus. The sequence goes on along the minus strand of NC_091453.1, from coordinate 53,875,673 downwards.
GAATTTAAATGTACGTGCCATCTTGGTTAGAAAACATGGCTTATGAACACCACTATAAGGGCAGCAATCATGGTTGTTCTAAGATTAGTAGATTTAGTGGAGGATTCGCTGCCAGAGACTATCGACAGCCGTAGTGCCGGTAGCGCAAGCTTCAGTAGCAGCTGCCGAGCAGCAGACGAAGTGGTGGAGGTGGCCATGGAGGCAGCAGAGGACTTCGTGGAGTTGACTATGGAGGCTTTTACAACAGTGATGGATATGGAGGAAATTTTAACTTCCAGGGAGTTGACTGATGGGGTAACTGAGCCTGCTTTGCAGTAGGTCACCCTGCCAAGCAAGCGAATATGGAAACTACATATAACTTAGCCAGCCTATACCTTCTGTAGCTTCAAGAACTCATAGTACATTACCAGCTGTGATTCCTCACTGCATTTTTTTTTTTTTTTGAAAAAAATTTTTGAGTAGCTCAAGGTCACAGGAAAAGATGAAAGGAACAATCAGCAGCACCGTTTGGAAGGTAGTTTGACGACTTCATTGCTGTAGTTTGGATTAACTCCCTTCCCATCTACCCCCATCCCAAACTGCTTTTATAATTTTGTGACTGAGGATCATTTGTTTGTTAATGTATTGTGCACTCCCGGGCCATAGCAGAGAGCTGGCCTGGAAGGGGGGCAACCGGGACAGAATCCGGCGCCCTGACCGGGACTAGAACCCGGAGTGCCGGCGCCGCTAGGTGGAGGATTAGCCTATTGAGCCGCGGCGCCGGCCTTGTGCCTTTAACTTTAGACAGCTTTTTATTTTGATGTCCTGTTGGCTCAGTAATGCTCAAGATATCAATCATTTTGACAAAATAAATTACTGAACTTGGGCTAAAATCAAATTATTCTGGGGGCCGGTGCTGTGGCGCAGCAGGTTAAAGCCCTGACCTGAAGCGCTGGCATCCCATTTTGGCGCTGGTTCTAGTCTGGCTGCTAATCTTCTGATCCAGCTCTCTGCTATGGCCTGGGACAGCACTAGAAGATGGTCTAAGTCCTTGGGCCCCTGCACCCACGTGGGAGACCCAGAAGAAACTCCTGACTCCTGCCCTGGTTCTTAACTTTTAGCCCATGATTAGAATCATGTGGGGGCTTGTTAACCCTTCCCCCTACCTCAGAATTTTTGCTTCAGCTGGTGTGGGTGGGCTTTAAGGAGTTTGAGTCTAACAATCACAGGTGATGCTCATGCTGCTGACCAGCCCGACATTGAATCTGGCTGCTCTGGGTCCTTACTTGTCCCTGGTGTATAGGCATGGCCGCGCCTCAACGTGATGCAGAAGCCCAGGTGATGCAGTGCCCTTTGCATCAGGGTGGGTCTGGGTGAGTCTGGAGGTATCCCTGTGTTTCTCGTGTACAAGTGATCTAGTACCTGTCCTGAGGATCCATCATTGCTTTCATCATCAGAACTCCTGTCTAAGATTGGATTGAGGACCAAAATATGCAAGTTAATTTCCTTTCTTCAGTAGGATCCTTTTGATTTCTGTAGGGTTTGCTCCCAGGGTAACCCCATTTGCTTGCAGCTCACCAAGTATGTGGTCCTGTTCTGAATGCGAGGCACAGTGTTATGCACTGACCATCAGCATGAGGATTGCAGGACTCATTGCAAAGTGAGAACCCTGGGCTCCTTGTTCAAACAGGTTTCTGAATTGCAGTCATGACAGTAGCATATCAGCCCATCACTCCCAATGTAAGTGCCTTGTGAATGACAGGCCCTGAGTGGTCCTCTTCCTGGATCAGAAGATTAGCAGCCAGACTAGAACCAGCGCCAAAATGGGATGCCAGCGCTTCAGGTCAGGGCTTTAACCTGCTGCGCCACAGCACCGGCCCCCAGAATAATTTGATTTTAGCCCAAGTTCAGTAATTTATTTTGTCAAAATGATTGATATCTTGAGCATTACTGAGCCAACAGGACATCAAAATAAAAAGCTGTCTAAAGTTAAAGGCACAAGGCCGGCGCCGCGGCTCAATAGGCTAATCCTCCACCTAGCGGCGCCGGCACTCCGGGTTCTAGTCCCGGTCAGGGCGCCGGATTCTGTCCCGGTTGCCCCCCTTCCAGGCCAGCTCTCTGCTATGGCCCGGGAGTGCACAATACATTAACAAACAAATGATCCTCAGTCACAAAATTATAAAAGCAGTTTGGGATGGGGGTAGATGGGAAGGGAGTTAATCCAAACTACAGCAATGAAGTCGTCAAACTACCTTCCAAACGGTGCTGCTGATTGTTCCTTTCATCTTTTCCTGTGACCTTGAGCTACTCAAAAATTTTTTTCAAAAAAAAAAAAAAATGCAGTGAGGAATCACAGCTGGTAATGTACTATGAGTTCTTGAAGCTACAGAAGGTATAGGCTGGCTAAGTTATATGTAGTTTCCATATTCGCTTGCTTGGCAGGGTGACCTACTGCAAAGCAGGCTCAGTTACCCCATCAGTCAACTCCCTGGAAGTTAAAATTTCCTCCATATCCATCACTGTTGTAAAAGCCTCCATAGTCAACTCCACGAAGTCCTCTGCTGCCTCCATGGCCACCTCCACCACTTCGTCTGCTGCTCGGCAGCTGCTACTGAAGCTTGCGCTACCGGCACTACGGCTGTCGATAGTCTCTGGCAGCGAATCCTCCACTAAATCTACTAATCTTAGAACAACCATGATTGCTGCCCTTATAGTGGTGTTCATAAGCCATGTTTTCTAACCAAGATGGCACGTACATTTAAATTCAACAAGAAGATCCAAGGCTTCTCTACTGAGTGATCTTGAACCTCCCTCAGGGGCTAAAGCTGTGGCATAGCGAATAAGCTCCCTGCAAGTGCCAGCATTCCAAAATGGGAACCGATTCAAGACCAGCCTGCTCCAATTCCCATCCAGCTCCCTGCTGATAGGCCTGGGAAAGCAGCAGAGACTGGCCCGAGTAATTGGGACCCTGTACTCACGTGGGAGACCCGGAAGAGGCTCCTGGTTCCTGGCGTCAGCCTGGCTCAGCCCTGGCATTTGTGGCCATCTGGGGAGTGAACCAGCAGATGGAAGATGTCTCTCTCTCTCTGTTACTATGCCTTTCAAATAAAAAATTATATTAAAAAAAAAAACCTTTACCTCAAACTGACATCTAATAAAAATGGCCACTTGTTGTTGTTGTTGTTGTTTTTGACAGGCAGAGTGGACAGTGTGAGAGAGAGAGAGACAGAGAGAAAGGTCTTCCTTTGCCGTTGGTTCACCCTCTAATGGCCGCCGCGGCTGGCGCGCTGCAGCCGACGCACCGCGCTGATCCAATGGCAGGAGCCAGGCACTTTTCCTGGTCTCCCATGGGGTGCAGGGCCCAAGCACTTGGGCCATCCTCCACTGCACTCCCTGGCCAGAGCAGAGAGCTGGCCTGGAAGAGGGGCAACCGGGACAGAATCCGGTGCCCCGACCGGGATTAGAACCCGGTGTGCCGGCGCCGCAAAAATGGCCACTTGTTTACAAAAGCCCTGCCCAGAGGTTAATGGCCAAGAAATCAGATGAATACGTTAGTGTAGAACAGAGCAGGGAAAATGAAAGCATTACAGGTATCTACAAAAAAATGTAGGCCTGAAGCGGAAGTGGCAAAGTGAAATTGACACTTCGAGAAGCGTGACTTTGAACGGCCCTTGACCAACTGATGAGGAGCAGGTTTTTTTCCCCTCATACTATTTGTTGAACTGTTTACTTAGCATAGAGGTAATCGTATGTGTGTAAAGTTAATTGAAAATAGATCTTAGTCAAAACTAAGAATGGGAATAGGAGAGGGAGGAGGAAGAAGGGTGGGAGTGCAGGTGGGAGGGAGGGTACGGTGGGAAGAATCTCTATGTTCCTAAAGTTGTATTTATGAAAGGCGTGAAGTTTATATACCTTAAATAAAAGGATTCGGGGCTGGGGGGAGAAAAGAGGAAGTGGCAGGATACTATGTGGCACACGGTAGAATTTATGGCGATGTCTGAAGTCAGGCGGCACCGGGCCACCTCCGGAAGGGAAGAGGCACACGTGTTGCGACGGCACGGGAGCAGGGAGGACATGAGAGAAACACCACATTCAGGGCGAGGGCTAGTCGACTGCCAGGGGAGGGGTGGATGGAAGGAATCGGGAGGTGCTATGGCCAGCACTGGCCACTTGTCCTTCATCCACGAGGTGCAGGGTCCACAGTAGGTTCTGGCGCTCTGCATCCTTTGGTCATATTCCTGGAGGTGGAACTGTAGAGCCTGGTTCGGGGTGGTGTCCACAGCAGCCGGAGGGAATCCAGCAAGCACTAGGGCTCCGTCTCGTCCCGCCCCGCTCCGCCCCCAGCACGTGCACTGTGCCAGCCAATCGGCGAGGAGCCCACCCTGGCTCACGTTCGTTCGCGCGCTGGCAGCGCTCATTCCTCAGAGCCTCGCAGGGGTGCCGAGCGTGCGGAGGTCTTGTGAGGGGGTTGGGGGAGGGGAATCCTCAGGTGAGGCACCAGAGTTGCCGGAGCGGGGTCAGCGTCGCTCTGTGGCCTGGGGGGCCGAGGGTGTCGAAGGCGGGGAGGGTCCTGGCTGCCCTCTGAGGTAAAATCCTCGAGGCGTCCACTGAGGACCAGGACGGAGGAGGCTCGGTGCTGAGGGGAAGGAACCCCAGAGGGTGGGCCCGACTGGGATCAGGAGGCAGATCTAGGGCTACCCAGGCACTGAGAGGGCTCCGCACGGGGTATGTGGGAAAGGGGACATCGGGGCTGTCCGTGTCTGTCCCTCCTGTCAGGTCGCCGATCAGGCCTGGTCGCATGGCAGACACCTCAAGCGCTTAGGGGGCGTCCGGGACGGCGGGTGCTCAGTCCCCTGGCTAGACTGCCCAGGCCGGGCGCGGAGTAGTTCTTTCCCATCGAATTGTCCGGAAAAGTGACTGTGTCATTCTGTGATGGGTCCTGTGGACCAGCACGGGGCCACGTGGGGACTGAGGGGCAGAGCTGAGCTTTCTTCCCGCCAGAGCAGCAGGAACCCGGCAGAGGGGACTCCAGTCCGGGTGTGCGGGCTGCAGCCAGCGCTGGGGCCGGGCCGGGTCGGGAGGGACTGGGACGCGCCTCACCGCGCCGTGCCGCGCCGTGCCGCGCCGTGCCGCGCCACGCCACGCCACGCCACGCCACGCCGCGCCACGCCGCGCCGCGCCGCGCCGCGCCGCTGCCCTTCTCTTCCGTGTTTCTTCTATGGGCGCTGCAGCCGCACTGGTCTAGAACCCGGAGAAACGCGCTCACTGACTCTTGTTTAACTCGTCCCCACTTCTTTAGAGTGTCTTTGCGCTCACAAGGTTCAGGAGGCATCCGGAGCGTGCGAAGACATGCCGCCCGCGACAGTCAGGCGCATCAAGACGGGTTCCAAGGCTCCGCCTGAGGCGCAGCGTATGGCACCCCCTGACATGGGGCGCCCAGGTAAAAACGGTCCCGGTCGGAGAGGGGCCTGGAAGAAGGTGCCTGCCCGAGGGAAGGGGCTGACTCATCTCATGGCAGCTGGGGCACGCGAGTAGCCTCGGTCCTTGGTTCATCGCTCTGGGCTCCATGACTTTTCAAACCCGAGTTTGAGTGTTTCCTTCCCTCCCTCCAGGCTCCCTCCCTCCCACCCTCTCCCGCTTCCTTCCTTTCTTTTTCCTTCAAGATTCTATTTACTTAGTTGAAAGGCAGAGTTACAGAGAGAGATGGGTGAGACAGAGAGAGAGAGAAAGAAAGAGAGAGAGATCTTCCACCTGCTGTTTCACTCCCCAAATGGCCCCCGCGGCCAGGGCTGGGCCAGGAGCCTGGAACTCCATCAGGGGCCCCGACGGGGTGCAGAGGTCCAAACACCTGGGCCATCCTCCGCTGCTTAGGGAGCTGGATCGCAAGTGGGTCCCCCCTATGGGATGCCCGTGCCCCAGGCGGCGGCTTAACCTGCTGCCCCACGGGACTGCCCCCACACTCCCACCCCCACCCCCACCCCGCACTATGTTTCTAGAGGGCATCCTGCGCTTTCAGCGCTCCATTTGATGCTCCCACTCCATCGAAGGGTTACAGAGGGTCACACTGCTGCCTTTCTGTAGGCATGCAGTCTTCATTTCCAAAATACCTGATCTCTAGCTTGTGGTTCTGCATGACTTGGACCTCAAAGCGCTTGAGAAAATGCCTCCATAAAATGATCTCGGTTGCTGATCAAATTTTCTCTGACCTGTATATTAATGATTCCATGGGGACCGGTGCTGTGGTGTAGCGGATAATGCCGCTGCCCTGCAGTGCCGGTATCCCACGTGGACGCAGGTTCGGGTTGGGCTGCTCCACTTCGGATCCAGCTCTCTGCTGTGCCCCGGGAAGGCAGTGGAGGATGGCCCAGGTCCTTGGGCCTCTGCACTTGCGAGCGAGATCCACAAGAAGCTCCTGGCTTTGGATAGGCCCAGCTCCAGCCGCTGCGGCCATTTGGGGAGTGAACCAGCAGATGGAAGACGACACCACCACCCCCCCCCCAACAAACGAATAAATCTTTTAAAGAAATGATTCCACGTTTACATCCACTTTAAGAACTTGATGGCAAAGAGCCCAAGGAAGTCCACAATGAAGCTCTTTCTCCAGGATAAGTGATCGAGACAGTTTTCTTTTTAAGAAATGTTTTTCATTTGTATTTTCAATGCAGAAAACAACCCAAGACTGTATAATCACCAGAATCACCCATTTGCAGCGATAATTAGTGAAGATACGAGGTAGTACCTTTAAAGTAATTTTATTGTCTGCGGATAGCATCCTTAAAATAGACTTTGGCTCACATAGCATGTATTGTGTGTACCACACTGAGCTAAAGATATGTATTCCAAAACAAGAACAAGCTTGATATTTTACTAGAAAACTGATGTAATTTCTTCACAGGAACCAGCTCCAGAATATGCTGGAAAGCTATGAAGGTATGTGTGTTTTAGGAGATAGTTGTAGTTAGGAAAAATGTTTTGTACCATGTAACTTTTATAACAAGAACTGCTAGTCAATGGACTACAACATGGTTATCTAATGCCTTGTTCTAGTGAGCAGCCTGGTCTGTGAGTACTTAGCGTGATTCTGCTCATACCTTTCCTTACTAGTTTTCATTCTAGATGTGAACAATGAGCGTGGAACTAACAGTGGCGAGGGAAGGATGGTGCTTTTATTTTGTGCGTGTACACGATGGAGTAAGAGGAGCAAATGGGGATGAACCGATATGACTGATTGCTCTTTGGGTCACCGAGTCTCAGAGCAGTTTTTGATATCGGTTTTCTGGTTTAGCATTTTCATCATTTCCTGTGACTTTCCCATTTCCTGTATTTGAAGGGGGTAGTGCAAATTGAAGCTTCGGAAATAGCCCCTGGTAGTTTTTATATTTATATTAATAAGCCGCAGTGGAGAACGAAATACAACTTTGCTGGCATGTTTTGAGTGGATAAGTCGGCTCTCAGTAAAAGTAGCTTGTTGAAGGATGAACTGTCAACAGGCTCAAGTGTCGATTTCTCTATGATTCCTATAAGCAGGTATGTTTTGAAAGCTTTGCTCTATTTGGTGGTGACAGCTGGCTTGATTGATGAACTGTCTTATAAATTGATTATCGAGCTAGTAAAGTGGATTTATAAAACACCTGTACAATAGTGCAGCTCCATCGTGATTACTGGCAAATACCTGTAGACTCGTATGCTTAGCAAAGAATTATCTGACCTACCGAAAACTTTATACAGTGCACCTTTTTTTTTTGGTGAGTATGATACGAGTCTAAAAAACTTCCACGTAAGTATCAAAAAGGTGTTGTTGGATGAATTTTTTATTTTCATAAAGTACCAGTGGTCTTTATCTTAGTCAAGTTTAATTAAAAGTCTCACATGTTAACAATTCTTTTCCTTTTTTTTTTTTTTTTGACAACATTGCTTGTACCTATCTAGACACAGTTGAATTAAAATGCATTTCCACTGTATGTAATGAGTTCTACCACTACCAGTAATCCCTCCAAATGTGTCCTTTGAGTTGGGGGTTCCTTTGCAAATGGATTGAAAAATAGCTATGATAATGTTTTCTCATGAAGAAATGAAAGGGTCCTTTGACAGCATTTTCATACTATTTGAAAAATTGTAACTTTTGTTTCTTAGCTATGTTTTCTTTGTTTTGTTTTGTTTTGTTTTTGACAGGCAGAGTGGACAGTGAGAGAGAGAGACAGAGAGAAAGGTCTTCCTTTGCCGTTGGTTCACCCTCCAATGGCCGCCGCGGCGGGCGCGCTGAGGCCAGCGCACCGCACTGATCCGATGGCAGGAGCCAGGCACTTCTCCTGGTCTCCCATGGGGTGCAGGGCCCAAGGACTTGGGCCATCCTCCACTGCACTCCCTGGCCAGAGCAGAGAGCTGGCCTGGAAGAGGGGCAACCAGGACAGAATCCGGAACCCCGACCGGGACTAGAATCCGGTGTGCCGGTGCCACAAGGCGGAGGATCAGCCTAGTGAGCCGCGCCGCCGCCCTTCTTAGCTATGTTTCATCCTAAATGAAGCAGTGATGTGCAGATAGCAGATTTTGAAATGGAGTACTAATAACTGAAAGTTTTCTCAGGAGAAAAAGGAAGCAGTTCATCTTGGTTTTTGCAGTGATGCCTACCTGTTAATGCTAAGTGTCTTTTCAGTACTGCCCAACCACGTTGTCCACGGTGACTTGATTATATGGGCAGAAAATAATTTTCAATGATAAATTTTAACGAGTATATACTTTCAATATAGGGAGGATTAAAAGGGTCATATATAGGAAGAAACAGCTATTCAGAAGGAGTGTCAATGCTTCTCTCAGAAACATTGAGCGGATAATTGTGGATTCTTGGAAAACCAGGACAGAGCAAAGGTGAGTCTGTTAATATTTCAAATCCAGAGCCTTTGTATCATTTCATGGTATGCATGGATACCAATTACTTAAGAAACTCTGTTCTGCTTATCTGAGGTTGAATAGAAACATATATTTGGCTTGAGTTTCCTCTCAGGAAATCCAAGGGTGCTTCACAAAGTTAGTAGAAAATGGAAATAAAAAGATCAATTTATTTCGGTGGAAAACCTCAAAATCTATGCATATGGGGAGTTTTCAAAAAGTCTGTAAAGTGCATAGTATGAAAAACCTATTTAAAAAGCTTTTCGTACCAAAAGAAACATCTTTTAATTCAACATTCCATGAACTTTTCAAAATACTCTCTTACTTTAGTTCTGTAACCCCAGACCATAAGTGAATCCAGACAGAGACTCTAGAGGACCATAAAAATGACCTTCTTGTTCATTCAACTTACATTTGAATGTTTTCTTTTTTCAAAGATTTATTTGTTTATTTGGGAGGCAGAGTGACAGAGAGGGAAAGACAGAGAGGGAGAGAGATCTTCCATTGTGCTGGTTCAGTCACAAGTGACCCCAAGGGCCAGGGCTGGATCAGGCTTAAGCCAGGTGCCAGGAGCTTCTTCTGGGTCTCCCACCTGAGTGCAAGGGCCCAAGGACTTGAGCCATCTTCCACTGCTTTCTCTGGCCATAGCAGAGAGCTGGACCAGAAGTGGAGCAGCCAAGACTGGAACCGGCACCCTGGCACTGAAGGCGTAGCCTAACCCGCTACGCCTCAGAGCTGACCCCTGAATTTTCTTAATGTAACAAAATTTGTATTCATTCCAGGAATATGCTGGCCGAATGAAAGATAAATATCTTAAGCCATTACTCTTCTGATCTCAATAATTTGTATGTTTACCTTAATATGTTTCACTCTTCCTTAATGTGCCAAGGTAGGAAAAATTCAAAATATTCCTGTTTGGACGTCTAGAGGATGAATGGATGCAATATCCCGAATGACACTACTTACGACTAAATCCTTTAGTCATATAAAAAAACAACATGAAAAAACCTTTTTGCAATAAAGTTTTTGGGGATAATTTATAATCCTTAAATCATCTTTAGTTTTTTTTTTTTTTTTTTTTTTTTAAGAACTAAGCCATGTGATATAGCTTCTCTCTTAGCCAATAAGGAACACATAGTCTAGGAATGAAATTAAATCATCGATTTATTTTCCGATTTCCCATCAGAGGATTGCAGCTGCGAACACGTTTTACCTTTTGCAATTGTTACGAAGTATAATGTTGGCCTATTATTCTGTTTTACAGGCAGGCATTTTATCTTCGTTATTCTCAGCAGTTTCTGGACGCGCTTGAGGATTGGGATGGAAATATGCAGAAAACGAAGCAACATGAAAGCAATATGGTTGTTAGTATCAAGCCCGACTTTACGATGAACTGATTGTAGTCGAGGGTCAAGTAGGAAGGGAAAGTCCAGACATGTCTTAGAGCCTTGAAACTGAGGCTCTTTTCCAGTCCCCTAATTGGCCACGTGGCTTGGGGCTGATTACTGTCAACCAGAATAGGATAGGCCTGCACCATACGTTGATGTCCTGCAGCTTAAAGGGATGAGGAAAGAAGCCTGAGAATGAGTGGCCAAATGGGTGAAAAGATAACCAGGTGAAACCAAGCAAAGGATGCCTTTTGGAAGGCGAGAGGACCAGTCTCATTACATGTTGCTGAAAGATGGGCCAAGTAAGGGAGAGCCAGCATTTAGAGGCCATTTGTGTCCTAAGAAGTGCAGGTTGGTGTCCGGGAGGAATGTTGGGATCTAGTGAGAAAAGTTGGGATCTGGTGAGAAAGTTGACCTTCACCAAGAAGAACGGTTGGTGCATTGAAACAGGAGAGAAAGTAGAGTATATGAGTTGAGATGGACAAAGGTGGGTGAAAGCGGTAGCAGTGCAAGACTGGATGTCCTCTTTAGATTGCTGCTGTTTCTTTAGCGAGGAAGAAAGGGGGAAAGGCAGGAATAAGGATGTGGAGAAGCAAGAGTTGTCTTTAGGGCAGAGGAGTAGGTGTGGCATTGTTTACTGAGAGTGGGCCAGTAAACAGACAAGGGGAATACAAATGCCAAGCAGCATTATGGGTGTACTGTAGGTTTGTGACATAGCGATCATGGACTGAAGTGGGATTAGTCAGCATGGATGTGTCAGGGCAGCTGGAGAATTGGATTGTCCAGGACTGGGATTTCACCAAGCATGTCGAAGAGACGGGTAGGGCATTTGAGCGAGGATGGAAGTGTGACGACGGGTCGTAGAATTTAAGCTGGATCTGAGGAAAGTGTGAACGTGGGGGTGGGAATATTGGTCAGGGAAAAGTGTGGCATGGGGAGGATTTTATGTCCTGACAGAGTACTGAGCTATAGTACAGAAGGGAGTGACTAACAGAGGGAGAGATTAGAGCTCGGGAAAGATGTGGAAACAGCATAGTACGGTGGTCAGGGGCCCGGACTCTGGAACCATACTGTTTGGGTTCCAACTCTGGTTTGACTGTTGCCAGCTATGGAACCAAAGACAAACGATCTCTGTGTCTCAGTTGCCTCAAGCATATTGGGGTCATAATAATCATACAGCCTAGAGTTTGTTTTAAACAGTAGATGCCTTCCTATATCATAAGATTATTTAAAATGGGTGGGAATGGTATGTGATACATGGAGCCTCTATAAGTGTTTGATATTTTTAATATCACGTAGCTGTTACACATCTTGGGAATGACAAAATCCAGTGTGTGTCTGTGTAAATGGGTAGCTGAAGTCAGGGATGTGTCGAGATCATTGGTGGAAAAACAGAAAGATCATCATCGGAGGGATCGTGTGTGTGGATTCTGAATTCATTGACAAGATTTTAAAAATATTAAGTAAATTTCATATCCAACGAACAGAAGGTAGGAGTACTGTAGTTTTTGTATATCAGTGTTGAACACCAATTATGTAAACTTGGTCAGAGTATTTGCTAGAGGAGAAGATATTTTCAGTGCTTGTTTTAACACTGTTCCCTTTAAGTAGAACCCGAGTGACTTTTTGTAAATTGTATATTTTATCCAAATTGTTCCCACACCAGTACTGTTTTTATGTTTTCAGAAAATACTTGAACTGCAACAAAAGGTTTCTCAACAGGCTATAAAGCTTCGTACCAAGAGATTGAAAGAACTGAAAACGTTGTATGGGAATTTCTTACAGGTCTGTGATATTTGGTAACATAATGTATTCTTCATATGTACACTGTTTTTATTTCAAAACTTCTACTGAAACAATTTAAGTATACCAGCATTGGTCCCATGAAAATAAAAGTGCTAATCGCTGTAGTACCTTTGATTCATAAGCGGTTGGGGGTGCCATTCACAGCAGGAAAACGTAACGTGGCGATTTTACCGAGAAACTGGTACTTTGTTGGCAATTAACTGATGGCTATGGTTGTCCACATCAGCGATGAAAGTAGAAAGTCTGTACATCGCTTCTTGAGGTGTACTTGCCTTTCTAATGCCAATGTTTCTCAAAAAGTACTCAATTTTAATTAATGAGTATCTCTTTTACCTTCAAATTTATTTTCCGAGAATGCCGCAGCCTATTTGCTTTTGGTAATATTGAAATGGGTACAAGTTGCTTCATATGTCAACTTACACTTGGAAGACAGAGCCCAGATACATAGAACAGGATGAAAGAGCCGGTTCTGACCGTTGCAAATTGAGAATTTTCTACTGTGTTGTCTGCACCTTAGCAAATTGTCCTGAGTGACACCAACCTTTCCTTCATGCATGGATACACTTTTTGGGTTCAACGGAATGCTGTGCATCCCCTTTTTCCTTTTCTTCAGAGGTATTTATTTATTTGAGAGGTAGAGTTGCAGGGAGAGAGGGAGAGACTAAGAAAGGGAGAGAGAGAGGGAGAGCTCCTCCTCCCACTGGTTCACTGCACAAATGGCCACAATGGCCAGGACTGGGCCAGGCCAAAGCTAGGAGCTCTTCCTGGTCTCCCACATGGGTGCAGGTGCCTGCGGACTTGCACCATCTTCCAAAGCTTTCCTGGGATCTCGTATGGGATGCCAGCATCACAGGTGGCGGCTTACCACCACGCCACAGCACCGGCCCCTTTTTTTTTTTGTTTGTTTGTTTGATGGTTTTGATTTTAAAACCATCTTGTTCAAATTATTTTTAAAATTGCACTCTTCTAAACTAATTGGGGTAGTTAGAAGAAACACCGTTACAAGTATTCATTCTTGCTCTGCTGTTCTGTTTCTTTGGGGAGTCAAGCTGTGGTTTTGCATGCTCTCTCTCACACATATCCAAAAAGTCTAAAATTCATTCACTAAATACTTCTAAAGTATTTACACACGTGTACACTTCTCTTTTAAAACGATTTATTATTTTGTTCAAAGCTGGTAGGGGGAGATACACACATCTGCAGAGAGACAGAGAGATAGGGAAAGAGAGAGAGAGATCTTTCAAACGGTGGTTCCCTCCCCAGGTGGCCACCGCAGCCAGATCTGGGCCAGGGTGAAGCCAGGAGCCAGGAACTCCTGTTCTCCCACATGGGTGGCAGGGGCTGAAGTAATTGGGCCACCTTCTGTTGCCTTCCCAGGTGCATTAACAGAGAGCTGGGTCAGAAGCAGAGGAGCTGGGCCTGACCCGCAGCACCACAAGGCAGGCCTCACAGACAGTTATTTTTCAATGTGTTTTCTAATAGGGAACATGTTGTTCTGATGCTCCCTGAGAGCCCTTTATTAATTGAGGTAGAGGTCTGAGAAATGAGTTTTCTAGATGCCAGTGCTGAATGTGACCACCTACGGTAGGAAGTTTACTGTCATTTCCTTGCTGGCATGTCCTTTTCCTTCTTGTCCACTTATCACCAGGGCCTCTGCAATACTACTTTCATTTCAGTTCCCACTGCTGCTGCCCTAGGGCCTCTTTATTTTTGACCTGTTCTGTTAAATTCTTTTCTGTGTTCTCTCTTCTCCAGTGCATTATGAGGTTCCTCAAACATTGCCCTTCCCTCTTCTAAAACTGTTGGTAGCTTCCCCTTCTACAATTTTAGGTCTTTAATCATTCCCCACACCCATAAATTACAGCATGGTGACAATTAGAGCTTCCTTTGCTGCGTTCTTGCTTTACTCCCACCCTTCCAGGTTGATGGCTTCCTCTGAAGCAACTCACCATCTCTCCATGCTCTCTGTGGATCTTCCGCTAGAATCCTCTCAACTCTTTCTTGTTTTACATATTAAAATCCTGTCCTTTTGTCAGCGAAGTAGGCATTCATCTCCACTTTCAGCTACACACCTAGGCAAGTCGCCCTTCACTCCTATAAGACATGCTCTGTCTCGACTCTCCTTATGTTTGCTCATGGCATGGGAATATTGAGAAGATGCCACATTCATTTTCAATCCCTCCATAACACTTGAGACATGGAGTCTTTCACAGTATGCGCTACTTCATTGTTTGTTGTATGAATAGTGAAGATTTAAATCACAGTTTTATTTTTCATAACTCAAAGTCATTATATGATGGGTCATTTCATTCCCAGGAAATTTGATTACTTTGACCATTAATCATAATAAATGGGTTTACAACTATTGTTTCTTTCTTTCTTTCTTTTTTTTTTTTTTTGAATGCCTTTTATTTTTTTCTTGCCTCATTGCTCCCGATAGAGCTTCCCCTACCATGCTGAATAGCAGTGGTATAAGCAGGTATCTTGTTCCTAATCCTAGGGCGAATGTTTTTTCCCCTACTGAGTGTGATATTAGCTGTGTGTTTCACATAAATGCTGTATTAGTCAGCTTTCATTACTTTAGCCAAAATGCCTGAGAGGAGCCACACATGAAGAAAACACTTGACACCTTTGTGGGTTCACAGTCCAGGATCCGGTGGCCCCATTACCAGCTTGGCATGGGATGAGGGCAGTGGAATGCAGAACACATGCAGGGCGGGGATGGTGTGGCGAGCCAGGAGGCAGAGAGACAGGAATCACACCAACACCTCCTGTTTTGAAAGCTTATTAATGGATATCAACAGTATTGTATTTATTGCAAAGGAACATACTTTTTTTCCGTTTTCCCCATCTTGGACCTTAAACGTTCATTGTCCTATTGTTTCCAGTGAAGTATTTTGCCTCCTGTTAAATTATATCGCACATTTCTATTTTTCTTTTTTTTATTTATTTTAATTTTTTTTTTCTACTTGACAGATAGAGTTAGACAGTGAGAGAGAGAAAGAGAGCCAGAGAGAAAGGTCTCCCTTTCCGTTGCTTCACCCCCCAAATGGCTGCTACGGCCAGTGTGCTGTGCCAATCCGAAACCAGGAGCCAGGTACTTCCTCCTGGTCTCCCATGGGGGTGCAGGGCCCAAGCACTTGGGCCATCCTCCAACTGCCTTCCCAGGCCTCAGCAGAGAGTTGGACTGGAATAGGAGCAACCGGGATTAGAACCCGGCGCCCATATGGGATGCCGGCGCCGCAGGCAAAGGATTAACCAAGTGAGCCATGGCGCCAGCCCCTCTATTTTTCTTTAGTGAGTGTTTTAGCCTTCATGTAAAACATTAAGAGTATTTTTTATTTCAGCATCATTTGAATGTTAAAATGTACTGCTTTATAAATGTAATTGTACATGTTTGTAATGTGAGATGAAAAGAGGTGGTTTAATACTGAACTATGCTTTTTGTTTTAGAGTATCAAGTGCCTGAAGGAGAGGCAAATAAAGCTTGCTAATGAGCAAGGTGGATTTACAAAAGAAATGGCCATACTACAAGCGGAAAACATCAGGCGAACTGTAAGTTGAATATATTGAAAATAAAAGTTGGTTTCAATACAAACATATTTTATCTGCTGAAATCTCTATGATTCTCACCTAAAACACTAAACATATGATGACTTTCTCTTTCCATGTGACAGCATCAACAAGTGGCCATTATTCTCAGTTGTTTCCAGCCCCCGTTTTGCTCTTGATACTTTGAAGAGAGAAGCTCACAACTGAAGTGATATATATACTACAGTCATGATGTGGGCTACACGAAACCAAGGAGACTCTAAAGTTCCAGCTTAAATGATCACATCTTCTTTGCTTGTCTGTTTGTTGCGTGTCAGAGGTGCTCTCTGTTAAAATCCAAGTGCAACTTCAGAGTTCTCAGTGCAGCAGCAATTCCCCTGACTCCAGGTCTATGTTAGTGCTCGTGTCTATTGCTCCCTAATGTTGTCAGTTGACGTTCAGCAATAAAGATGATTAAACTTTAAGTTTGGTCTCAGTGCATCCATATCAGTCCCCACACAAAGACAAGATAAGCATAGATAGTTACATCATCATTCCTTAAGGAAAATAACTGAAGAAGACAAACTGTGTTTTACATCCTTACTTTTGTATAAATGTATTAAGTTATAGAAGCTTCAAATGAAAATAAGCTTTCATGGGAAATCGCCATCATTCTGTGGACTCGGAGAATTTATTGAAAGCAATGTAAGTTTGTGCCCCAGAATAAATAAACTGCTAAACAATCATTTAGACAATGGAGGTGCCCGCACTGTGCCTTAGCGGGGAAAGCCTCTGCCTGCAGTGCCAGCATCCTGTAGGGTCACCGGTTCGAGTCCCCGCTGCTCCACTCTGGATCTAGCTCTCTGCTGTGGCCTGGGGAAGCAGTAGAAGATGGCCCAATCCCTGGGCCTCTGCACCCATGTGGGAGACCCAGAGGAAGCTCCCGGCTTCAAATCGGTGAAGCCCCAGCATTGCCGTCATCTGAGGAGTGATGTAGTGCATGAAGACCTCTCTCTCTCTGCCTCTGCCTCTGCCTCTCTAATTAAGAAATCTTTAAAAAAAAAAAAAAAAAGACAATGGAATAAGAAATGGAGGTATCAGTTGGAAGGCATGAGTTTGTCAATGTGCCTCTTTCAGACACCAAAATCAACATGTCATCTGATTTTCATCCACTATTAAGTGACACCTCCCCTTACCATTGTTTATTTTATTAACATGTACATACATTTAATTACATATGGCTTAAATACTGGGTGTTTATATACATTACCTACAGAGTCAGCCTTGTGTCACAGTGGGTTAAGCCTCTGCTGGTCATGCCAGCATCCTATATCAGAGTGCTGGTTTGAGGCATGGCTGTTCGGCCTCCCATCCAGCTCTCTGCTTATGAGTTTGGGAAGGCAGCTGAGGATGGCCCAAATACTTGGACCCCTGCCACCCACGTGGGAGCTCAGGATGCAGTTCCTGGCTCCTGGCTTCAGAGTGGCCTAGCCGCAAATGTTGTGGCCATTTGGGGAGGGACCCAGCAGATGGAAGATCTCTCTCTCTCTCTCTCCCATCTGTGTCGCCCTCTCTCTCTATTACTCTGCCTTTTAAATAAATGAATGAATCGTTGGGAAGTTAGTTTTTCAAGTTTAATAGTGTGGAAAGTTGAATGTCAGTATATTTACGTACATATGAAAAAATTAGTTCTTATACTTTGTCCTTTAAAATGTGATTTTTTTTAAACTTTTATTTAATGAATATAAATTTCCAAAGTACAGCTTAAAATGTGATTTTTTTAAACATATAAGACATCGAAATCTGCAATTAGAATCATTTGATTGGAGGGGTGGATAAAAATTTGACACTTTGATTTTTGCTGAACAGTCCTGGAAACATTTTGATGGGCTGGCAGGGCTTCCATTCATTTTGACAGAGCAATTTAAAAGGAAGGGGAAAGAAGTCCTGCTCCTCAGAATGGTAAACTCCCACCCCACCCCCAAAGCTCTAGTCAGTCAGTGTAGTGTCACCCACATCTCCCAATACCAGTGCCTGGTATTGGGATGGTGTCATTGTCAGGAAACAGGGGCAGAACAGAGAAGAGACAGCATGCCAACTCACAGTCCAAACGGATTTATTCAAGAGCTAGCCGACTGCCGGTGGGCACACAGACCGAACACCTGGGGGAGAGCAAGAATGGAGTTACAGGTTAGGTGTATAGAACAGAAGCCAGGGAAGGGCCATGAGGTGGGGGTGGGGCTGAGCTAGCTTTCCTGGGGCTTTTCAACCTTCCTCTCTGCAGGCCAGTTAGGTGGAAAGGAATCCAGAGGGTGGGGTGGAGAAGAATACAGGGCGTGAGGCTGAGCTGGTTTCTTGAAAGGAGGCCTGGGGGCTGGGGGGTGTGGGGGCGTGGGGGCGGGAGAAGGAGTCCCTGGAGGAAGTTTATCTGCTTTGAGGCAAGGAGCTAAAATGGCTGAGGCTTGTGTCAGTCCATGAGGCGTGCGGTGTCCATGCTACCGCCCTGAAGAACAGGGGCGATGGGCGGCGGCGGCAGCTCTCAGGGGCTTATTCAAGCCAGACAGACTGGTGGCTATGGGCCAGAAATTCTTTCCCTGTTTGCTGCCTGCTGGCTGAGCAAAACAGAAACTATCAAAATCTTGTATTTCTTTTTAAAGATTTATTTTACTTATTTGAAAGACAGAGTTACAGGGAGAGGTAGAGACAGAGAGAGAGGTCTTCCACCCGCTGGTTCACTCCCCAGATGCCCACAACGGCCGGAGCTGTGCAGATCCGATTCCAGGAGCCAGGAGCTTCTTCCCAGTCTCCCACACGAGTGCAGGGGCCCAAGCACTTGGGCCACCCTCTACTGTTTTCCCAGGCCACAGCAGAGAGCTGGATCGGAATAGGAGCAGTCGGGACTAGAACTGGCGCCCACATGGGATGCCGGCACTGTCGGCCAGGACTTTAACCCGCTGTGCCACAGTGCCAGCCCCAAACCTTTCTAAAATATAAAGGGCTTTTGTGACTGGGACAAAAGACAAGGAGGATGGCAGAGGTAGTTGAGGTTCCCAAGCTTTCTCCTGGGCTAGTGATTCTGGATGTAAATTTGAAGCGCGGTCAGATGGACGAATGCCAGTTTCTTAGACAAGAAAAGCATCTGGGGCCAGAGCTGTGGTGTAGCAGGCTAAGCCTCCACCTGGCGCACTGGCATCCTATCCGGGCGATGGTTGGAGTCCCGAAAGCTCCTTTTCTGATCCAGCTCTCTGCTATGGCCCAAGTGCTTGGGCCCAGGCACCCGCGTGGGAGATCACAAGAAGCTCCTGGTTCCTGGCTTCATGAGGCCCGCCAGTGGGGCTGGGAGTCTTGGGCCCCTTCAGACATACATAGAATGTCCTTCACAGCAGGCCGCCAGCTGTGGCTGGAAAGCCTGTCTCCAGGCCAACTGGCATCTCCCCCACGAATGGCTTCTTGTGCTGCCTGTGTGACCTTGCAGCTTTCAAGCACACCTTCAGGGTGAGGGCGATCTTTCACTCGGAGCTGGCAGGGAAGGGGCTGAGCATCTCAGGAGAGTTGGACGGGCTCCAAGAGACCCTGGCTACCTTGTGTGACCTTGCGGTTTTAAACCATGCCCTCAAGTTAGCTGTAATTTTCCACCCAGAGCTAACAGAGGAGGGGGCCGAACCCCTAAGGAGACAGACAGTCTCCAGGAGACCCTCGCTATCTCCTTGAGCCCCAAGCCAATCAGCATACACATGCGATACCCCCTGTCCAATGGGCATCCCCAATAGGATGACACAATGAGCCAACAGTAATGCCTTAAAGACCCGGGACACTTCCTCAAAGCCAGTGTCCCACTCGGGCACTCCACCTGGTCTCCTCTCGGCCCAGACGCTTTCTCTGTAGCCAGTCTAATAGAAGTTTCTTTTCTGTCTAATAAAAGTTTCTGCCTCTTTGCAAATTGTCTCTCGGCTTTTTATTGCTGTGCTAAGCTGAGGACAGGAACTCACGAGACTCGCTCCAGCAACCGCCCTCCCTTCCGTGACCGATGACACTTTGGATTAGCTCAGCTCAGCTCTGGCCACTGTGGCCATTGGGGAATATATCCTGGAGGAAAGACCTCTCTCCCTGTGTCTCCCTCCCTGTCTCTGTAACTCTACCTCTCAAACAACGAAATGAAATCTTAAGGAAGAAAAAGAAAGAAAGAAGAGAAAAGCATCCCTCAAGGAGGAGGGAGTTGGGGCTGGTCTTTTTTTTTTTTTTTTTTTAAGATGCATTTATTTATTTGAAAGGCAGAGCTACAGAGAGAGGTCTTCCACCCCCTGTTTAACTCCCCAGGTGGCCACAATGGCTGGAACTGTGCCGATCTGAAGCCAGGAGCCAGGAGCTTCTTCTGGGTCTCCCTCACGAGTGCAGGGGCCCAAGGATTCGGGCCATCCTCTACTGCTTTCCCAGGCTATAGCAGAGAGTTACATAGGAAGTGGAGTAGCTGGGGCTCGAACCAGCGCCCATATGGCATGCCGGCACTCTAGGTGGTGGCGGCTTCACGTGCTATGCCACAGCGCCAGCCCCAGGCATAGTCTTGAGGTAAAGTGAGCTAAGCTGCTTCCTGCAACACTGGCATCTATTGGGGCACTAGTTCAAGTCCCAGCTGCTCTGCTTCAGATTCAGCTTTCTGCTAATTGGCCCGGGAAGGCAGCTTTTGATGGCCCAAGTGCTTGGGCCCCTGCCACCCACGTGGGACACCACATGGGAGTTCCAGGCTCTTGGCCTTGGCCTGACCCAGCCCCAGCTGTCGTGACCAGTTGGATAGTGACTCAGCAGATGGCAAATCTCTCTCTCTCTCTCTCTCTCTCCTTCACCCTCCTTTTCCTAACATCCACTTGTTTTTCCAATTTTCTCTATTTCGGCTTGAAATTGCTGCTTAAGGCTGTTAAGATCAGTGAAGAACCCAGCTCAGCTGCATACCTGTGTCAGGCTGGGTTGTCAGGAGAACAGGAACTGAAGCAACAGGATATATCTGTGTGAGTGAATTGGTGTCTGTGTCACACATTTCATCTATGTCTTCATGTTACTACAGATTACAGATTACTTAGGTATGAATATTTTTGTATAGAACATGATTTAATTTGGTCACATGTGGGGCATAGCAAGCAGAAATAACAGGAGAGGCTGACATCCTGACCATTGAGGAAAGAGTTGATGTTGCAGTCCTGAGTATTAAATATGTATAGCTGTGGCCAGCACTGTGGCCCAGCAGGTGAAGCTGCCTTGTGCAACACCGGCATTCCTTTTGGGCATCGGTTCAAGCCTCAGCTCCTGCGGTTCCCATCCACCTCCCTGCTAATGTGCCTTGGAAAGCATCAGATGATGGGTAGCCGTGTGTCTTTTATGGAGCCTCTGCCCGTGGATTAAGAAGATTACAAATGCTTCTTGGTGTCCTCCCCCCTTCCCAGGTGAAGCCACATGGGTAGAGTGGACTAGAGCTGTGTGCTTCCCGTCTCCCGTCTGTTAGCCTGGGGGTCCCTGCAACGAGATACTTCACTTCCCTGAGGTTGGTTAAGACCTGATGCCTGTCCTAGCCTGTTTTCCATTGTGTGGCAGAACATTCGCACCTGGGTAGTTTAGGAAAGAGAGAGGTTTGTATTGGCTCATGGTTCTGAGAGCCCAAGAGCGTAGGGCTGGATCCTGCTCAGATCCTTGGGCTGCTGTATGTGTCACAGATAGTGGAAGGGAAATGGGTGCGTGTGCAAAAGCAGCCCACGTGTGAGGGAGCGAGGGGTCGCCAGGCTCACCTGTACCGACCTGCTCTGGCACTAACGAGTCCATTCCCAGGAGTGAGACCGCTCTCCCTTGATGCTGCATTAATCTAGGCACGGGGGCTCCCCTCTCACAATCTGAACAACTCCCATTAGGGCCCGCCGATTGTATCCCCCTTAAAGACGCCTCATTGAGGAATGAAGCCTCGATATGAATACTGTTGGGGACAAACCATATTTAAGCCATAGACTGTAATAGCACATTAGGCTGTGCAGAACTAGTTCCTCTTGCTGCCAGGCCTTGGTTGAAGAAAAACAGAGAGCTCTGCTCCTGTCCAAAACGGTCCCTTTTCCTCTCCCCCAACTTGGAGCAGGAAAAGATTTTTCTCCCACGTTTGCCGTGGCTACCTGGTTGCGCTCACAGGTGTAAATCACACAGTATCATGTTCGGCTGGGCTCCCCTGGGACGACTGGGATTTGTGTTGCTTTTCTTGGAGAGTAGTCAGCAATGAGTCAATTCCAGCTCAGGTTTTAGAATGCTGGCAGCGGTTGCCATGGCAGCGGTTGCCACAGTAGCATCCACTGGTGACTCTCTGCTCTTGTAAGCTACAGTTCCCTTTATTTGCCTGTCCATCTATCAAATTGGGAGCAGTGGTTTCCTGTGTTCTCTCTTTTGTGGATCCAACAAATACTGTTGATTTTCTGGTTTGCTGCTTTTTAAAAAGGATTTACGTATTTATTTGAGATGCTGAGTTACCAATAGAGGCAGAAAGAGGGAGAGAAAGAGGGAGGGAGAGAGAGAGGCAGAATCTTCCAGCCGCTGGTTCTCTCTCCAAATGGCTGCAACAGGTGGTTTGGACCAGGCCACAACCAGGAACCTTAACCTCATCCAGGTCTCCCACAGAGGTGGCAGGGACTCAAGGACTTGGCCACCCACAGCTGCTTTCCCAGGTGCATTAGCAGGCAGGGGGATCAGAAGTGGAGCTGTCAGGACTTGAACCTGAGCTCCTATAGGATGCCAGCGGCCCTAGCAGTGGCTTCTCTGCTGTGCCACAATGCCTGCCCCAGTGTCGTCAGATTTTACTTGGTATGATGAAGTGTCGGCTGGCAAGCTCTTTATATGCCGAATCAGAAAGCTGGGAGACCACACACTTTTCAGTTTCACCGACGAGAATGACACACAAGGGAATATCTAGCAAATTTGACCTTAGAACCTTTCTCACTTGAAATGTAGATGGCTATCATTCATTATATTATTAGAAATCATTTAAAATGTTGCAACTACTACACTAGATATCAAGTTATTTCTTAACAATAAACTGAATCATGATTATGCTCTATTTCATCTTTCATAACAAAACCATCACAAAAAGTGCATCTACAATAAACCCCTTAGTCCATGCAATGATTGTACACTCCGGCCGTTGTGGCCTTTTGGGAAGTAAATCAGCAGATGGACGATCTCTCAGTCTCTGTCTCTCTCTGTGTTTCTGCCTTTCAAATAAATAAATGAATCCTTTTTCTCCTTGTTTGCTTGTTTTCAAAAGGAGGTCTGGAGCAAGTCCAAGTTCCCATGGGGCAACTTCCATTAAACGTTGAGGCTGATAAGTAGCTCCTTTTGGCTTGATGCCCTGACTTCTAAGCCCCCTGAGGTCTCACCTTACAAACACACTGGAGAATCAGTCAGGCCCATGCAGCTAGCAGGGCAGGGTCTGGGCCACCATGCTTCCTGGTGGACATATGCCCATGCGTTTCTCTGGCCTGGCCCGCAATGGCTGCATGTCTGGGCCTCACGGATCTCCAGGGCTGGGGTCCCGAGCCCATGCCTCTACTGGGAGGCCTCCTCCTTTGACATCTAGGTCATAGTCCCAAGGCTCTGCTGGGTGCAGCCCGCACCACACAGGGTTGCAGAGGACCAAGGCACTGAATTGTGCCAAGCATGGCCCAAGATGCGAGGCCTAGTTAGCAGGGTTTGCTGAGGTCCCACAGGCCTATTGCCATTGGCATCTGATTTCATTCTTCCGTTGTCTTGAGCAACAGATCCTGGTAATTTAAGATCTATGTCCTATTCTTGCCAATCACAGTGATTTGCTAGTCTACGCTGCAACTGTTACTACTTTAGATGCCAGCAAACCAGAGAGCATGTACATTTGCAACAAATGCCTCCTGAATTATCTTTATTATGAGGACAGTTTGATGTAGATAAAAGGAAGATTTTTTTTTTTTTGGACAGGCAGAGTTAGTGAAAGAGAGGCAGAGAGAAAGGTGTTCCTTCCGTTGGTTCACCCACCAAATGTCTGCTACGGCTGGTGCACTGCGCCGATTCGAAGCCAGGAGCCAGGTGCTTCCTCCTGGTCTCCCATGCGGGTGCAGGGGCTCAAGCAATTGGGCCATCCTCCACTGCACTCCCGGGCCACAGCAGAGAGCTGGCCTGGAAGAGGGGCAACCGGGACAGAACCGGCGTCCCAACCGGGACTAGAACCCGGAGTACCCGCGCTGCAGGCAGAGGATTAGCCTAGTGAATCGCGGCGCCAGCCAAGACGAGTGTTTTGAAAGAAAGTCCAAATAGTCTCTAAAGGTAAAAGGCCAAATAATCACACCTATTTGCAAATAAGGTCTTTTATTTTCCCATCACTCAATCGTATGTGGGCTGCTATTTGCAGGGTGAGTATCCAGCCAGGATCTGGAGATCTGAAGTAAAATTCCGGAGAATTTGCTCTTTTAAATGAGAAGTAGCTATTGCTTTAAATATCCATGGCCTGGAGCTTTGCAATTCTGGATCCCCACATTTGACTCGGAGAGTTTTGTCCATTGCTTTATGGAGGGGCAAGCCTGAGTTCACTACTCACTTTTCCAGGTACCGTTCCCATCGTGGCTTTAAAAATACTTTTACAGATTCACGAGCTAATTATCTCACAGTCCCTCTAAGTTTTAAAAGTTTTTTTTTTTTTTTTTAATTTAAAAGGCAGAACTACAGAGAGAGACAGATACAGAGAGCTCTTCCATCACTGATTCAGTCCCCAGATGACCACAATGGCTGGGGCTGGGCCAGGCAGGAAACCAGGAGCCAAGAACTCTATCTGATTTATGCACATGGATGGCAAGGGCCCAACTACTTGGACCATCTTCTTCTGCTTTCCCAGGTACATGAGCAGGAAGCTGGGTCAGAAAGGGAGCAGTAGGGACTGGAATTAGTTCTCCAGTATGGGATTCCTATTTTGCAAGTGGTGGCTAATCTCGCTACTGCACAATACCTGCGCCTCACACTTCACCCTTTTTCCTTTTTTTAATTTTATTTACTTATTTATGGGAAAGGCAGAGTTACAGAGAGAGAGGGGGAGAGACAGAGAGGGAGGGAGAGACAGGGAGAGAGAGATCTTCCATCTGCTGGTTCACTCTCCAAATGGCCTCAACTGCCAGAGCAGGGCCAGACCGAAGGCAGGCACCAGGAGTTTCTTCCGGGTCTCCCACGTGGGTGCAGGTCCCCAAGCACTTCGCTCATCCTCTGCTGCTTTCCCAGGGAACTGCCTCAGAAGTGCAGCCGCTGGGACTTGAACCGGTGCCTATCTGAGATGCCAGTGCTACAGGCTGTGAACTGGCTACGCCACAGTGCTAGAGCCATGCTCCATCCTTTAAGTGGTGGAATATGGTTGCATGAAGTCTCTCAATTGTAAAGAAAAGAAAAAAGGGGAGTGAAAATACTTGATCCAAAGACTAGGCCAAAATTACACGAGCAGTTTGCTCATGGCTCTTCTGTTGGATGAGTCACTCTGAAAATCCAACAGCCACATTCTGAGATGCTCATAGCAATGATGGGCGAACCCCACCATCATCAATGTGAGTGAGAAGGTTAGAAGCGAATTCCACAACCCAGTGCAGCCTTCAAATGATTGCAGTCCTATCTGATACCCAGGCTTCTCTCTTCCTGAGAATCCCTGACCCAAACTACCAGCTACATTTTCCCAAGTCCTAACCCCCCCAAAATGTGAGATTATAAATCTTTGCTTTACATCACCAGGTTTTAGAGGTATCCATGACACAACAGGAGAAAACACACACAAAAAAATCCTGTACAGACACACCTCAGAGACACTGTAGGTTCAGTTCCAGACCACTGTGATAAAGCGATTATCACAATTAAGTGAATCACCCCAAATATATGCTACCCAGTGCACATAGAAGCTGCACTACCAGTATACTGTCGTAAATAAATGCATCTTTTTGCAAAATGCTAATGATCATCTGATACTTCTGAGGGTCAGCATCTTTTTGCTGGTGGAGGGTCGTTCGTCACTGTTGGTGGCTGTTCACATATCAGGACAGTGATTCCTGAAGGTTGTGGTCGCTGTGGCAATGTTACACTTCCAAACACTATTATTTATTTAATTGTGGGGGTCAGTGAAAGAGAGGGAAAGAACGCACACGCTAAATCTTTCATCCACTGGTTCACTCCTCAAATGACTGCAGTGGCCATGGCTGGGCCAGGCCGCAGCCAGGAGCCCAGAGCCACATCCGGGTCTCACACGTGGATGGCAGGGACACAAGTACCCGGGCCACCCTTTGCTGATTTTCCAGGCACATTAGCACAGAGCTCTATCAGAAGTACAGCAAACGGGAGCTGAAGTGGTGCTCTGACATGGGTGCTGGCGTTGCAGACAGCAGCTTGGCCCGCTGTGCCACAGTGCCGGCCCCTGCCGCTCTGACCTTTTCTGTTGAAACGCCTCTTTATTTATTTGACGGGCAGATTTACAAAGAGAGAGACATCGTGCATCTGCTGTTTTACTCTTCACATGGCTGCAATGGCCAGGGTTGGGTCAGGCTGGAGCCAGGAGTCTGGAACTCCATCTGGGTCTCCCACACGGTGTCAGAGGCCTAAACACATGGGCCATCTTCCCCTGCTTTCCCAGGGACAATAGCAAGGAGCTGGCTCAGAAGTGGACAGCCAGGCCTTGCTCTGCTGCTCCTATGGGATGCTGGCGTTGCAGCTCAACCTGCTGGGTCACAATGCGTCCTGGGCAAGTTCTTGTGTTGAGGTTACACTGACGTTTCTTGCACCGATTTACTTTACCTTTCACCAAAGATTCTGTTTCCTTGCATTTTGCTCACAGCAGAGTTTCAACACCAGCATGATCCTCTCAAATGCTGCTGCTACCTTATTAACCACGTTTACACAATATCTAATCCTTCACTGTCCCATCAACCTCCTTGCCAGCATCTTCACCAGGAGTACAGTTCAGCCCCGTCTGGGCCTCCCCGCTGAAATCCATCCCCTGCTATCTCCTCCAAATCCCTTCAGCTGACCTTCCCCCTGCTTCCCCCTCCCCCAGCTCGACTTCCCCCTGACCTTTGACCCCGCAATCCAGCTCAGCAACAGCCTCTCCTTCATGGCACTCAGCTGGCTTCTGCTTAATCAAACCAGCTCCTAACTGAATTCTTGCTCTCTGCCACACGTTCGCCCTGTGAACAAGCCGAATGACTCCTCTCAGGCTTAGTTTCCCCTTTTAATTAACCTGTTCTGGTCTGAATGTTTCTCTTGTCTCCTCTCTATCCTGCTCTTATGCCTTACACTTGACACTACTGAACTGTAAACTTCAGAACGGTTAAGGTGGAAAGCTGGTTTGGTTTGGTTTGCTGTTTTTTTGTTTTTTTTTTTTTTTTTTGCTTTGGGAGTCAGAGTTAAGACAGAGATTCAGAGAGAAGAGACAGAGAGAGGTCCTCCACGCCCTGGTTCACTCCCCAAATGGCAACCGCGGCCGGGGCTGGGCTGGGCCGAAGCCAGGAGCCTCAAGCTTCATCGGGTTCTCCCATGCTCGTGCAGAGGCCCAAGAATTTGGGCCATCTGCTGCTGCTTTCAGGGGCACTAGCAGGGTGCTGGATCAGAAGTTGAGTAGCTGGGACATGAACCAGTGCTCGTGTGGGTTCCAGTGCCTCAGGCAGCAACGTTACCATCTGTGCCACAACGCCAACCCCGAAAGTTATACACTATGTAGTTGAGAGTGCTTCAAAAAGTTCATGGGAATGCTTAGAATTAAAAGTTTAAAAAACTTGAGAGATAAGTTTGGTTTGACGGCACTGTGGCGTAATGGGGTAAGCTGCTGTCTGTGATGCTGGGCATCCCATGTGGATACTGACTCATGTCCTGGCCACTCCATTCCCGACCCAGCTTCCTGGTGATGTGCCTGGGAAAACAACAGAGAATGGACCAAGTACATGGGCCCCTGCACCCACAAGGGAGATCCCAAAGCAGCTCCTGGCTCCTGGCTTTAGATTAGCTCAGCTCCAGCTGTTGTGGCTATTTGGGGAGTAAACCAATTGATGGTAGAACCCCCTCTCTTTGTCTCTACCTCCCTCTGTAACTCGTTCAAATAAATAAAATAAGTAAAAACCAAAAAACAAAAACCCTTTTCTTTCACCTTTCCCTACATTTAAAGGGCCACATGTCTTACCACCGCGTATATAAGGATTCATTATATATGAGACTAATTAATAATATCTTATCTTGCCCCCATCCTATAAGGGCTGCAGGTGAACAATGTCCTAGGGTCCCTTAACCATAGGTTGTCTCCTGTTGCTCACCTGATAGGGGAGCCATCTGAGTCTGACCTTGCATACACACACCACCAGCAGCACCCCAAAATTACAAAGAAGGGCTTCCAAATGCAGCTCCACACCATTCTGTCAACTTCTGGTCTCCTTACTATTGGCCAGTGTGAATTCTTTCACTGGTTTGCAATGTGGCAGCCCCAAACACTCCAAGTAACCCTTCATTTCAAACAGACATGGTAAATGCTAAGGCCCATCCATCATCGGGTTTGCCGAATACAGGCCCTGCAAAGCAAAGCACCACCGGCTGGCTTGTCACAGACCAAATCACTAACTGAGGCAAAGAACACACAGAAAGTGGGTAAATTAGAGGGCCTGCCTCCAAGGTTTGTCATCATATTGGGTATATGTATGTTAATCTAGCTCAGAATAAGATAGTGTAACCAAAAGTCTGGCCCACATACTTGGGCCCCTGCTATGCACAGGGGAGATACAGATGGAGTTTCAAGTTCCTGGGTTTGTTGTGGCCCAGCCCCAGACATTGTGACCATTTGGGGACTGACCAGCAGATGAAAGATCTCCCCCTACCAGTCAGTGTCTTTCCTTCTTTTTCTTTCCTTCTCTTTCTTTTCTTTTCTTTTTTTAAGATTCATTTATGTATTTGAAAGGCACAGTTACAGAGAGAGGTAGAGACAGAGAGAGATCTTCCAACCGCTGGTTCACTCCCCATTGACCACAATGTCTAGAGCTGGGCTGATCCACAGCCAGGAGCCAGGAACTTCTTCTGGGTTTCCCATGCGAGTGCAGGGGCCCAAGGACTTGGGCCATCTTCCACTGCTTTCCCAGGCCATAGCAGAGAGCTGGATTGGAAGTGGAGCAGCCGGGACTCGAACTGGCACCATATGGGATGCCGGAACCGCAGGCAGCTGCCTGACCCAGTACGCCTCTGCACCGGCCCACCCTTCTCTTTCCAAAACTCTGCCTTTCAAATAAATAAAATGGATCTTAAAAAAAAAAAAAAAAAAAAAGACAAAAAAAAAAATACAAACCCAGAATGTTTCTAGCCTGAAGTAAAATTACTTGTTCCAGAATGGGGAAGCACAGGCTGAAGGGAAAAATCTAAATGCGCATAGAAAGGTATAGGTTTTCAGAAAGAAAAGCTGACAAGCAACAAACATTTGTGTAAGACTTCGACAAATCTGGTTCATCTTGAAGGAGTTTATTCATAGGATTTTCAAAAACGGGATCATGGGTCCTTTTGAATCCAATTGTCAGGTGGCAACAAAGAGAATAAAGCTTATTTTCTGTGACAATGGCAACATTTTCTTAGAGTATTGTTTGTTCTTCAAAGACTGTGAAAGGTTATTTGTGTATGTTTGTTTTCAAGAGCTGCTGTAAAAACTTTACCACAAACAGTGGCTCAGAACAAAACTCACTTATTCTCTTCACTTGTGTGGGTCAGAAGTCTGAACTCAGCTCCCTGGTAAACTGAGGGAAGTGCTGACAGGGCCACTCTCCCTGGAGCTCCAGGGAAGGAGCTGTTGGCTTTGTTCCATCCCCTGGAGCCACATTCCTTGCATGCCTTAGCTCCCCTCTTCCTCTGTCTTCCAGCCCCTGCATTGTCCTCTCCTCTTTACTAAAACTCCCCCTTGCTTGCCTCTCCTAGGGACACTTGTGACTGAATTCACCCCCACCCCCAGTAATCTAGTGCAGTCTCCCCACCTCAACGACATTCCTATCTGCAAAACCCCTTTCGCTGTCTCTTCTTCCATTTTGTGCTGCCATAACAAAACACCACAGGCTGAGCAATTCGTGATGGACACATTTATGGATTCATGGCTCTGGAGACTAGGAAGGCCAAGATTGAGGGGCCCGTGTATTAGTCAGCTTTTCCTTACCACAACATAATCCTTGAGGCAACTCATTTTACAAACAGAACGGGCTCACTAACAAGCTCACAGTTGCGGAGTTTCAAGTCCAGTGGGCAGCACCACTGGTTTGAGCTCTGAGGAGGGAACCAGATGTCAATGCTGGAGCACATGTGGAGGAAGGAGCCCACGGGAGTCCAGAAAGCACAGAGAGAATGGGGGACCCAAACCTAGGCTTTTATATAGACCCTCTTGACTGGAAGTCAAGAGGTCAAACTGTCTTCTGAGAAAGACATGCCCTCAGTGATCTAAGAGGCTGCCAACAACCCTACTTCCTAGTGGCTCCATCTCCTCCCAGCTAAGCCACTCTGGGGACCAAGCCCTTAACACATGGGCCTCCAGTGGAGACCCAAACAAATACCCAAGGCAGAGCAGCTGCCTTCCGGCAAGGGCCTTCTTGCTACATCACTTCATGGCAAAAGGGCAAATTGGGGGTGAGATACGTGAAGCGATGGAACTTGCAGCCTCAAATCCTTTTGTAATCAGCATGAATCCACTCATGGCAGTGGAGGTCTCCTGATCTAAATGCCTCATGTTGGGTCCTACACCCCAACACTGTTAGATTAGGGATGAAGATTCCAACATAAGCTTTCGAGGGTACATTCAAACCATAAGAGCCATATGAAGTACCACTCACAAATTCAAGAGATTAGAAACTGAACACCTCTGGGGTTCATTATTCAGTCTACTGTTTCCCCTTTCATGTATTCAACCCGAATAGCTGAGACACCATATTTCACTACAATGAGGGTTCATCTCAGCACTGTTAGATTGGCGATGATTGTTGAAAGGATAACAAGTTTTGGCAAGAAGGTGGAACAAAGGGAACACTTGCACCCTGTTGGTAGGAATGTCAATTGACATTGCCATTGTGGAAAACAGTATGGAGGTTTCTAAAAAACTGAAAACAGAGCTGCCACATCATCCAGCAATCCCATGCCTGGGTATATATCCAAAGGAAATGAAATGAAATCAGTTTGTCAAGGAGACATTTGGATGTCCGTGTTCATGGCAACACTATTCACAACCCACTGTGTGTCGATCAGTACTGCTGCAAATATAGTTGTTGTAAAAGTCTGTTTTATAGCTTTGTCAAACCAATGGAAAAGAATGGCACACTACCCTAGTTTTAGTGATCTGTGATTACTTTAAAATTCTGAATATGGGTGAAGTGGACATTTTCCCATTCCATTCTTATTTATAGCCCTTGACTATATTCCTGCTAAGCTGGGGTCTTTTGCTTTTTACCTGTGAAACTTTGTACTTGGTGAGACCTAGAGCCTTCTTACTCTAATGCAAATTTAAAAGATGCTGTCTCACAAACTAAAGATAAGGAGAGGGATGGAGGGTGGAAGGGAGGGAGAGATGAAGGGAATAGAATTATGTTCCTAGAGTTGTACCTAAGAGGGGCTGGTGTTGGGGTGTAGCAGGGTAAAGTCCTGGCCAGCAGTGCTGGCATGCCATATGGGCGCTGGTTCCAGTCCCGGCTGCTCTACTTCCAATCCAGCTTCCTGCCAATGTGCCTGGCTGGGAAAGCAGCAGAGGATGGCACCTGCACTCATGTGGGAGACCTGGAAGAAGCTCCTGGCTGTTGGTTTTGACTGGTCCATCCCAGGTCGTGGTGGCCATTTGGGCAATGAAGCACTGGATGAAAGACCTCTCTCTCTGTAACTCTTTCAAATAAATTTTAAAAATTTAAAAAATGCTAAAAAATTGTAACTAAGAACAATATTGAATCTGCAAAAACTAATTAAAATTTTAAAATATAAATTTTAACAATGCTAAAAAATATCCATCATTCATAGAAATTCACTGTTGTATTTTTATAATAAACTATTTAAAAGACAATAAAGCCCTAAAGAAAAAGAAGTGGAGTCAACAGTTGAATAAAGGAAGTATGATACACACACACACACACACACAGAGAAATAAAAAGGAGGAAATTTTGTCCTCTAAAACCTTGGTTTCAAAAATTGGATCTAGTGTCCCCGAGGCCAGCGCTTTTCATTAGAAGATGCACAGCAAACTTATCTATGGAGTTTTATTAAAATGCTGATATTATTAGTTCAGACTCATGCTTAGTACGTTCAATCATCATGCTAGTAGGTGTTTTTTCTGAAACTCATAGTTTGGATTGGATTTATGATGCTGTTTTGCAGAACCAAGGTCAAGATATAGTTACTTAGGACCCACGTTGCGGTGCAGCCTGTTATCTGCTGCTCCAATTCCAATCTAGGTCCCTGCTAATCTGCCTGGGAAAGCCGCAGAGGATGGGGCAAATACTTAGGCCCCTGCCACCCGTGTGGGAAACCGAGATGGAGTTCCAGGTTGCAGGCTTCAGGCTGGCCCAGCCCTGGCCCTTGCAACCATTTGGGGAGCGATCCAGTGAATGGGAGGTCTGTCCATCTGTCTCTCTCTCCCCATATTTCTCTACGTCACTGGGCCTTTCAAATAAATAAATCTTTGAAAATATAGTTATTTCTAGACCATACAAGCCATATAAACCATTAAACACACACCTTAGTTCCCAGTTGCTTAGTCCTGTTTTTTGTGAGCTGTCTTCAAGTTGGCACAGCATGGTATAGACCAGAGGACAGTAGGGCTTCAACTGATAGCCCCCATACTTGCGCTAGCCATTTCTGGAACAGCCTGCTCTACTTCACACTGTGCAACCGCTCTGATACAGTTTAGGATATCGATAAGAAGGAGAAAACTCTCCATGAAGCACAAAAATCATGTTAACACTGTATGCTTCGTTATCACTTCACATTTAAGAAGCACTTTCATGCAACACTAGCTCACTGCATTCTATTAAATCCCGGAGAAAGGCAGGACAAATTACACTATCCTCATTTAGAGCTGAGGAATTGGAAGGTCAGGGAGCTTTTTAAAAAATGTTTATTTATTTATTTTATTTGAAAAGCAGAGTTAGAGAGAGCAGGCAGGGAGAGAGAGGGAGGTCTTTGAATTGCTGGCTCACTCCCCAGATGGCCACAAAGGCCAGAGCCCAAGCCAGGAGCCAGAAGTTTCCTCTGGGTCTCCCACGTGGGTGCAGGGGCCCAAGGAACCGGCACAGCAGGCAGTGGA
This sequence comes from Oryctolagus cuniculus, assembly GCF_964237555.1. Classification (NCBI taxonomy): domain Eukaryota; kingdom Metazoa; phylum Chordata; class Mammalia; order Lagomorpha; family Leporidae; genus Oryctolagus; species Oryctolagus cuniculus. Next base: position 53,842,787 of record NC_091453.1, on the reverse strand, counting down.
CTTAACTGCTACTCCACAGCACTACCCCGTCAGGGATATTGACCTCACCCAATGCACCATGAAAAGTATGTGGCCGAGCAGGATTAGAGTTCAGCTCATCTGGCTCCGACTGATTCTTTCCAGCATTCCTCCTTCTTACGGCTCCAGGGCAGGCCTGATGGGCATGCAGTATCAGGTGCACACAGGGAGCAGGAAATGACACACTTGCATTCCTCGGGCCTCTTCCACCATTTCACCCAACAGTGAGGAAGTTCGGGAGTGGCACTGATGTTTCCTGCCACTGATCCAGTGAATTTTTCATCAGTACAAACATAATTGAAGTCCATACGAAACAGTTATCTCTTACGTTACTTTGCAAGCCAATGTATGTAGTCAGTTCAATTTCAAATCCACCCCCCCTTTTCAAATAGGGATTGTGCCAAAAGCCTCAAATAGCTTACACTGATAATGACATGGGGATGAGCTGATAAAAACAGACTATGAGATACATTTGAATGGGAAGCACCAGGCACTATGGCACAGCTGGTGAAGCTACCTGTTATAATGCCTGCATCCCAAATTGGAGTGTCTGGGATCTAGTAGTTTCCACTCCAGCTTTCTGGGTCCTCAAAAATGTCATTGGCAAGCCATAGATATTTTCTCAAGACTTGCAGTTATTTACATTTTCAACCATTACAGTTTGAAGGTGGGAGAGGAAATGAGTCCAGTGGTCTGTCACATAGCACTATACCTATGTATCTTTCATTGGCTATTGTAAAATGTATTGTACGTTAACAAAATTGTTAAGAGGGTAATATCATGTGAAAGTGCTCTTATCATAATAAAACAACTTTCAAAACATGTATTTATGTAATTATTATTAGGAAAGCAGAGTGTCAGAGAAGATGCAACAGAGATTGAGAGAAAGCTTTCATTCACTGATTCACTCTGCAAATGTCCACAAGAGCCAGGTCTGGGCCAGGCTGATGCCAGGAGCCAGGAACTCCATCATGGTCTCCCACAAGGGTGGTAAAGGCTCAAGGACTTGGGCCATCTTCTGCTGCCTTCCCAGGTACGCTAGCAAGCAGCTGGATCAGAAGCAGAGTAGCCAGGACTTGAACTGATGCTTCAACATGGGATGCCAGCACCTTAAATGCTGGCTTAACCCACTGCACTACAACACTGGCCCCCTTAAATAAACAATTTTTGAGGGGGCTTAGATCTTTCCATTTCCCCCATTACATCAATAATCATAATTTAATGTATATATATATACTATTCAAAAATCCTTTTCCATGTTCAGCTATGAGTTTCTCATCCACTCATCCTCATATTATTAACAGTCTATGCTATTCTAGGCTACACTCAGCTTTTAGTAAGGCAAACACTTTACAGGTGAAAACCTCTTGCTCTTTTTTTTTTTTTTTTTAATGTGAAAGGAGTGTTTTTCGGACCAGGGTTGTGGAGGATCAGGTTAAGCTGCCTCCTGCAAGGCCGGTGACCCATGTAGGTGCTGGTTCGAGAGCTGACCGCTCCACTTCTGATCCAGCTCTCAGCCAATGTGCCTGGGAAAGCACAGAAGACGGCCCAGGTACTCAGGCCACAGCACCCACAAGAGAGGCCCTGTCCTGGCCATTGTGGCAGTTTGGGGAGTGAAGCAGTGTATTGAAGATATCTCTGTCTCTTCTTTTCTATCTGTAACTCTACCTTTCAAATAAATGAATCAATTTTTTTTTTTTTTAAAAAAGGAGGGGTGTTTTTATTCTATTTCCAAGTACAGTTTAACATTTTGACATTTGCTTTTATATTTCTTTTTTATTATCACTTGTAAAGTATATAGGATGATATTTTGGCACAGACATAGGGAAACAATTACTAGAGAAAAGGAAAATATCTGTCACCTTCTGAAGCTAGTTTCTAAATAGAACAAAAAAGATGTATTTATTTATTTAAGTGGCAGTGTTAGAGAGGGAGAGGTCTTCCATCTGCTGGTTCACTCCCCAAAGGGCCACAACTGCTGGAGCTGGGGCAATCCGGAGCCAGGAGCTTCTTCCAGGTCTCCCACGTGGGCGCAGGGGCCCAAGCACTTGGGCCATCTTCCACTGCTTTCCCAGAGCATTAGCAGGGAGCTGGGTGGGAAGTGCCAGGACTTGAACCTGCGCCCATATGGGATGCCTGCTCTGCAAGCAGAGGCTTAACCTACTACACCACAGTGCCAGCATTTTTTTTTTAAAGGATTTTATTTATTTGAGAAGCAGAGTTACAGAAAGTCCTTCATCCGCTGATTCACTCCCCAAATGGCCAGAACGGCGGGAGCTGAGCCAATGCAAAGCCAGGAGCTGTGAGCTTCTTCCGGGTCTCCCACGGCGGTCCCTGGACCCAGGCACTTTGCCCATCTTCCACTGCTTTCAGGCAATTAGCAGGGAGCTGAGTCAGAAGGGGAGCGGGCGGGACACAAACTGCCGCCTATAGGAGATGCCTGCACAGTGGCGGTGCCTCAACGCGCTACGACACACCACTGGCATATATACATATACATACATATATATATATATATATATATATATATATATAAGATTTTATGTTTGAGAAGCAGAGTTACAGCCAGGGAGAGACAGAGAGGCACATCTTCCACCCGCTGGTTCATTCCCAAAATGGCGGCAACAGCCAGAGCTGGCTGAGCCTACTAAGCCCCAGGCTCTCCTAGCTGTGTTTTGTGGTAAGAGAATCTGAAATCTAAGCTTTCGTTTTGACAGATGGGCTAATAAGTAGTTAGGTCACCTCCCTGGTGGAATGAGGAACGGGAGAGTCTCCCTTTGAGATGCAGGCCTCTCCCCAGAAGGTACCTTTAGAAAGACAAAAGTGCCCATCCCACCCTTCTGAGTGTCTAGCTTTAACATGAGAATAGAAGGAAGAAGCTACCTCTCTCACCCTTCTGATTTTTTTTTTTTTTTTTTTTTTTTTTTTGCCTCATCCTGAGCAGGGTAGACAGGATTATAATTCCGGCCCCCTGATGGGTTTTGTCCCCGCCCTGTGATCCCTCCGGGACTCCACTTGCAACCAGCCTCTCGGAGCTGCCTCTCTTGGAGCCCCCGTCCCGGCTGCTGTGGCCGAGGTTGCTGACTTCAATAAACCTTGCTTTGCTCAGGGCCTCGTGCGCGTGGAAATTCTTCTGTGGGACACAGAGCGCAGGTTGCCTTTCTTCGCGGCTGTTTCCCGCACTAGCTTGGCGGCATTGACTCGGATCCGGTGGAAATCCAAGCCCAGCCGGCAAGGGATCGGCCCGCCGGAGAGGTGAGCACGCGGACTGCTCTTGCTGCTTGCTGTGTGTTGCAGACCTGCCCCTCCTCCATCTCACTTTCTCGGGACTGCGGGTCCCTGTCAGCCAGTTCAGAGCTGCTGGCCATAAGTGGTAGGGGACGCGGAGCGGGGGGCGGTCGCTGGAGCGAGTTCCCCGGGTTCTTAGGCTTGCTGACAAGGCTGCAGCCGAGACTGTTCTAACCTGTCTCCTGTGCATTGGCGCTTCACCAGGGACTGGAGAAGGTCCTGCGATGACCCAGGCATTCTGGCTGGGTCACATTCGATATTTTCTGAAAACCCCTTAGCTGCACCCCAGTCCCCGGGAAGCTCGGGTGGGCGCTGGGCTGTGAAGCGCACTTTCTGTGAGTGGGCAAGGTTTGCAGCGAGGCCAGGGGCTCCGTGCAGCAACGCCTTAGTGACTCCATACTGCACCCCAGGCTCGGTGCTCCTAATCTCCTAGCCCGGAGGCCTCGCACACCTGAGAGGCTGCACCCTTGCGACTTCTCCCCTCAGCTCTGGGAATGTTGGTCCTGTCCTGTGCAGTTTCCTTCCGGGGGATGGCAAAAGGAAAGCTGGGAGGTCTCTGAGTAATTCTGAAACTCAGGCCGTGGGGGCCAAGCTGTGGCGTAGCCAGTAAAGCTGCCGCCTGCAGTGCCGACTTCCCGACATGGGCGCCGGTCCCAGTCCCGGCTGCTCCACTTCCCATGCAGCTCCCTGCTATGGCCTCATTCAGCTCTCTGCTGTGGCCTGGGAAAGCAGTGGAAGATGGCCCAAGTGCCTGGGCCCCTGCTCCCACGTGGGAGACCCGGAAGAAGCTCCTGGCTCCTGGCTTTGGATCGGCCCAGCTCTGTATGCCTTTCAAATAAATAACAAAAATTTTAAAAAAGAGGAGGGGAGATGGAGATCTTCCATCCACTGGTTCATTCCCCAAATAGCTGCAGACCAGGGCACAGCCAGTGGAAGCCAGGAGCCAGGAGTTTCTTCTGGCTCTCCCACGTGGGTGTAGGGGCCCAAGTATGTGAGCCATGTCCCACTGCTTTCCCAGGCATACTAGCAGGGAGCTGGATCTGAAAGTGGAGCGGCCAGGGAATCAAACTAGTGCCCATAGGAGATGCTGGTGCTGCTGGCTGTGGCTTAACCTCCTATGCCACAATGCAGGCCAGTTGCCCAGGTGTTTTCAGTCCTTTGTTCTTTTGTTATGGAATTTTAGGAGTTCCTTATATACTTTGGAGATTAACCACATATTCAACATAGGGCTGAATTTTCATTTTGTCGAATTGTTAGCTGGGCAGAAGCTTTTGAGTTTGATGTACTCTCATTTGTCTCTTTTTACTTTTATAGCCCGTGCCTTCGTATGATATCCAAAAATATCCTTGCCAAAGTCAGTATCAAGTATCCTTTCCCCTAGGTTTTCTTCTGCTAGTTTATGGTTTCGCATCTTGCATTCAGGGTTTAATACAGTTTATTTTTAAAATCATTTTCTGAATGTTCTGTGACCCCTTCTACATGACATTCCTCCCCAATTTTCTTTCTACCAACAAAATTTGGTACAGAGGTAGATCTCATTTTTAATTTAGTGCTCCTAGGAGAGACCTGGGGCTCAGTAAAGAAATTGTGGTAGGTTATTTCCAATCCTAAACAATGCTAAACGCAATATGGTCTGGTAGTTCAAGTCTTTTTTTGTTTTTATTTATTTAGTTATTTTCCCTTTTACTTGAAAGAGAGGTGTTCCTTCTGCTGATTTACTCCCCTAAATGCCCCAAGAGCCAGGGCTGGGCCAGGCTGAAGGCAGGGTCCTGGAGCTTGATCCGAGTGTCCCAGATCAGTGGCAGGGATCTAAGTACTTGAACTGTCATCTGAGTGCCCCACATATTTGAGTAAAATCCGTAGTACATGAAAATGCAGCGTTTTCATTCTGCAGGTTTACTAGCCTGGGGGAGCCCCACAATCTCTGCCTTCGTAAAGAGCATTCATCTACAGGTGTTACCACAGAGTTCCAAGTGCTGTTCAGGAAGTCACTCAAGAGGCTGATTTGTAAGTTAAATGTGCTCATACTCCAAGAAAAATTTCTAGATAGTGAAAATAACCTTTGATTTCCTAAATACTCACTAGGTATAAAATGAAAATGAGTAAGTGAATGGAATTAAAACAGTTTCCAATGGTGAGGATATCCTCCCAGTAGGAGATAGTCCTATTTCTAGAGATGCTTTCCGCTGAAAGCAGTATTAATACTAAAGGTTAAATCTTTGAAATCCTTAAAGCATTAGTCATGTTAAATGTTAAAATTATACAGAGGAAATGAAGAAAACTATCATCTATAAGCTCAAAAGAAGTTACTAATGAAATATATGGTCGGGCCCCTGCTACCCACATGGGAGATTTGAATGGAGTTCCTGGTGCCTGGCTTCAGCCTGGCCCAGCCCTGTCAAATGTTTTCACTGATTTTTGGAATCTAATATACAATGTCCAAAAATGTAATGTATATGAAGCAAACTGAGTGAGCTAGGAGTCTCCAGGCTCACCTGTAACAAGCTGCTCTTGCAGCCAGGAGTCCATTTATACAGCATAAGCCAGGGAAGGGCCATGAGGTGGGGGTGGGGCTGAGTTAGCTTCCCAGGGCTTTTCAGCCTTCCTCTCTGCAGGCCAGTTAGATGGGGCGGGGGGGGGGGGGGAGCAGCCGGTGTGGGTGGATAAGAACACAGGGCCTGGCCTGCGCTGGTTTCTTGAATGAGGGCAAGGGAGCCCTTGAGGGAATTTTACCTGCTTTTAGGCAAGGAGCTAAAATGGCTGAGGTTTATGTCGTTGTTCCATCAGGCATGCTGTGTCCCATGCTACTGCCCTGAAGAACAGGGGCAGTGGTTGGCAGTTTCAGCTATCAGCCAGACAAACTGGGTGGCTATGGGCCAGAAATTCTTTCCCTGTTTGCTGCCTTTTGGGTGAGCAACACACAATCTGTCATTAGCTTGTAAAATATAAGAGGCTATTGTGGGGGCCAGCGCTGTGGCACAATCTCTCAAATAAATAAATAAAATCTTATAAAAGAGAGAGGTTATTGTGACTTGGAAATAATACAAGGTGGATGGCAGAACCTTTTCCCTGGGCTAGTGGCTCTGGATATAGATTTAAAGAGAGATCAAGAAGAACAAATTCAGGTTTCTTAGAAAAGCACCCCTCAAGGAGGAGGGATTAGTGGCTGGTGTTGAGGCACAGTGAGCTAAGATGCCTCCTGTGCAGCTAGCATCCCATATGGGCACCAGGTCAAGTCCTGGCTGTTTTGCTTCTAATTTTGCTTCCTGCTAATCGGTGTGGGAAGGTAGCAGATGACGGCCCAAGTACGTGGACCCTTCACCCACATGGCACACCCTCATGGAGGTTCCAGGCTCTTGGCATTGGCCGGACCCAGCCCTGCTGTTGGCCAGTTGGGGAGTTAATCAACAGATGGAGTAAGTCTCTCTCTGCTTTCCCAGTGTCTACTTAGTTTTCCAATGTTTTCCTTTTTTTTTTTTTTTTAAAGATTTTATTTATTTGAAAGTCAGAGTTACACAGAGAGAGGAGAGGCAGAGAGAGAGAGAGGTCTTCCATCCGATGGTTCACTCCCCAGACGGCCGCAATGGTCGGAGCTGTGCCGATCCGAAGCCAGGAGCCAGGAGCTTCTTCTGGGTCTCCCACGTGGGTGCAGGGGCCCCAGGTCTTGGGCCATCTTCTACTGCTTTTCCAGGCCTTAGCAGAGAACTGGATTGGAAGAGGAGCACCCAGGTCTTGGACCGGTGCCCATATGGAATGCCAGCGCTTTAGCTCAGGGCATGAACCTGCTAAGCCACAGTGCCAGCCCCATTTTCCTTGTTTTAAAAAAGTTTATATATTTATTTTTTAAAATCTTTTTTTGAAAGATTTATTTGTTTGAAAGTCAGAGTTACACAGAGAGAGAGAGAGAGAGAGAGAGAGAGAGAGGCGCAGAGGGAAAGGTGTTTCATCTGCTGTTTCATTCCCCAATTGGCCACAATGGTGAGAGCTGCACCCAACCAAAGCCAGGAGTCCAGAGCTTCTTCTGGGTCTCCCAAGTAGGTGCAGGGGCTCAAGGTCTTGGGCCATCTTCTATTGCTTTCCCAAGCCATAGCAGAGCTGGATCAGAAGTGGAGCAGATATGTTTCGAAACTGTGCCCACGTGGGATGCCGGTACTGCAGGTGTTAGCTTTACCTGCTAAGCCACAGTGCTGGACCCCCAATATTTTCTTTATTTCTGCTTGAAATTGCTGCTTAAAGCTGTTAAGATCAGTGAAGAAACTGGCTCAGTTGCATATCTGTGTCAGGCTGTGTTGTCCAGAGAATGAGGTACTGAAACAACAGGATATATGTGTATGTGAGTGAATTTGTGTCTGTGTCACACATTTCATATATGTTTTCATGTTACTACAGATTACTTATGAATAATTTTGTATGTAAGATGATTTAAATAATTTGGCCACGTGTGGGGTGTAGTAAGCTAAAATAATAGGAGAGGCTGGCATCCTGATCATTGAAGAAAGAGTTTATGTTGCAGTCCTGAGGATTAAATAGATATAGCTGTGGCCAGCACTGTGGTCCAGCAAGTTAAGCCATTGCCTGCAGCACCTGTACCACATCTTGGCACCAGACTGAGTTCCGGCTGCTCCACTTCTGATCCACCTCCCTGATAATGTGCCTAAGAATACAGTGGAAGATGAACCAAGTGCATGGGCCCTTGCAGCCCTGTGGGAGACCTGGAAGAATCTCCTGGCTCCTGGCTTCGGCCTGCTCTAGCCATGGCCATTGCAATGAATTTGGGAGTGAACCAGTGGATGGAAGACTCTCTCTCTCTCTCTCTCTCTCTCTCTCAACTTCTCTCTACCTCTGCCTTTCAAATAAATAAGGTAAATATTAAATATAATATAAATAATATGTATATGGTCATCAGGCTCTAAATTGAAATGTGGTAGAAGTTGCATATTTTTTGATATATTTGTTTGAATGACAGAGTTACAGAGAGAAGGACAGACAGAAATCTTCCATCTACTGCATTCTCTCCCAGAATGAGTACGATAGCCAGGGCTGGTCAGCCTGAAGCCAGGAGCTTTATCCGGATGTCCCAAGTAGGTGGCAGGGGTCCAAGCACTCAGGCCTTCTTTTGCTGTTTTCCCAGTGCATTTAGCAAGGAGCTGAATCAGAAGTGGGGCAGCCAGGCCTCAAAGCTGCACTGATATGGGATGCAGGCATCGAAGATGGCAGCTTTACGCACTGTGCCAATAGACTGGCCTCCGGGCTCTTAGCATTTTAAGTAGTTGTTTCAAGTCCCAGTCCAATAATTCCATCTGCTCCACTATGTCTGCTTCTGAGGCTTGCTCTGTTTCTTCCAATTCTGTGTTCTGCCTTTTAGGTTGCCTTATACAATTTTCTTGACAGCGGGACATTATGTAGAGATTAAATGGCTGTTAATAATAACGAGGTGGGAAAGCGTGTAGGCAGGGAAGCCTTCTGTAACACTATGGGTAGCCGTGTGTCTTTTATGGAGCCTCTGCCCATGGATTAAGAAGATTACAAATGCTTCTTGGTGTCCTCCCCCCTTCCCAGGTGAAGCCACATGGGTAGAGTGGACTAGAGCTGTGTGCTTCCCGTCTCCCGTCTGTTAGCCTGGGGGTCCCTACAATGAGATACTTCACTTCCCTGAGGTTGGTTAAGACCTGATGCCTGTCCTAGCCTGTTTTCCATTGTGTGGCAGAACATTCGCACCTGGGTAGTTTAGGAAAGAGAGAGGTTTGTATTGGCTCATGGTTCTGGGAGCCCAAGAGCGTAGGGCTGGATCCTGCTCAGATCCTTGGGCTGCTGCATGTGTCACAGATAGTGGAAGGGAAATGGGTGCGTGTGCAAGAACAGCCCACGTGTGAGGGAGCGAGGGGTCGCCAGGCTCACCTGTACCGACCTGCTCTGGCACTAACGAGTCCATTCCCAGGAGTGAGACTGCTCTCCCTTGATGCTGCATTAATCTAGGCACGGGGGCTCCCCTCTCACAATCTGAACAACTCCCATTAGGGCCCGCCGATTGTATCCCCCTTAAAGACGCCTCATTGAGGAATGAAGCCTCGATATGAATACTGTTGGGGACAAACCATATTTAAGCCATAGACTGTAATAGCAGATTAGGCTGTGCAGAACTAGTTCCTCTTGCTGCCAGGCCTTGGTTGAAGAAAAACAGAGAGCTCTGCTCCTGTCCAAAACGGTCCCTTTTCCTCTCCCCCAACTTGGAGCAGGAAAAGATTTTTCTCCCACGTTTGCCGTGGCTACCTGGTTGAGCTCACAGGTGTAAATCACACAGTATCATGTGCGGCTGGGCTCCCCTGGGACGACTGGGATTTGTGTTGCTTTTCTTGGAGAGTAGTCAGCAATGAGTCAATTTCAGCTCAGGTTTTAGAATGCTGGCAGTGGTTGCCATGGCAGCGGTTGCCACGGCAGCGTCCACTGGTGACTCTCTGCTCTTGTAAGCTACAGTTCCCTTTATTTGCCTGTCCATCTATCAAATTGGGAGCAGTGGTTTCCTGTGTTCTCTCCTTTGTGGATCCAACAAATACTGTTGATTTTCTGGTTTGCTGCTTTTTAAAAAGGATTTACATATTTATTTGAGATGCTGAGTTACCAATAGAGGCAGAAAGAGGGAGAGAACGAGGGAGGGAGAGAGAGAGGTAGAATCTTCCAGCCGCGGGTCTCTTTCCAGATTGCTGCAACAGGCGGTTTGGACCAGGCCACAACCAGGAACCTTAACCTCATCCAGGTCTCCCACAGAGGTGGCAGGGACTCAAGGACTTGGCCACCCACAGCTGCTTTCCCAGGTGCATTAGCAGGCAGGGGGATCAGAAGTGGAGCTGTCAGGACTTGAACCTGAGCTCCTATAGGATGCCAGCGGCCCTAGCAGTGGCTTCTCTGCTGTGCCACAATGCCTGCCCCAGTGTTGTCAGATTTTACTTGGTATGATGAAGTGTCGGCTGGCAAGCTCTTTATATGCCGAATCAGAAAGCTGGGAGACCACACACTTTTCAGTTTCACCGACGAGAATGACACACAAGGGAATATCTAGCAAATTTGACCTTAGAACCTTTCTCACTTGAAATGTAGATGGCTATCATTCATTATATTATTAGAAATCATTTAAAATGTTGCAACTTCTACAGTAGATATCAAGTTATTTCTTAACAATAAACTGAATCATGATTATGCTCTATTTCATCTCTCATAACAAAACCATCACAAAAAGTGCATCTACAATAAACCCCTTAGTCCATGCAATGATTGTACACTCCGGCCGTTGTGGCCTTTTGGGGAATAAATCAGCGGATGGATGATCTCTCTCTCTCTATCTCTCTCTGTATTTCTGCCTTTCAAATAAATAAATGAATCATTTTTCTTCTTGTTTGCTTGTTTTCAAAAGGAGGTCTGGAGCAAGTCCAAGTTCCCATGGGGCAACTTCCATTAAACGTTGAGGCTGATAAGTAGCTCTTTTTGGCTTGATGCCCTGACTTCTAAGCCCCTTGAGGTCTCACCTTACAAACACACTGGAGAAGCAGACAGGCCCATACAGCTAGCAGGGCAGGGTCTGGGCCACCATGCTTCCTGGTGGACATATGCCCATGCGTTTCTCTGGCCTGGCCCACAATGGCTGTATGTCTGGGCCTCACGGATCTCCAGGGCTGGGGTCCCGAGCCCATGCCTCTGCTGGGAGGCCTCCTCCTCTGACATCTAGGTCATAGTCCCAAGGCTCTGCTGGGTGCAGCCCACACCACACAGGGTTGCTGAGGACCAAGGCACTGAATTGTGCCAAGCATGGCCCCAGATGCGAGGCCTAGTTAGCAGGGTTTGCTGAGGTCCCACAGGCCTATCGCCATTGGCATCTGATTTCATTCTTCCGTTGTCTTGAGCAACAGATCCTGGTCATTTACGATCTATGTCCTATTCTTGCCAATCACACTGATTTGCTAGTCTAAACTGTAACTGTTTGTACTTCAGACTCCAGCAAAGCAGAGCTTGTGCATTTGCAACAGATGGCCCCTGGAGTATCTTAGCTTTTCCCCGCTGTTCTCCCCAATGTATTAGCAGGGAAATGCCTCAGAAGTGGAGTAGCTGGGACTTGAACCAGTGCCCATATGAGGTTCTAGTGTTGCAGGCTATGAACTGGCTCCATCCTTTACTTGGTGGAATATGGTTGCATTAAGTCTCTCAATTGTAAAGAAAAGAAAAAAGGGAAGTGATGATACTGGATTCAAAATACTAGGCCAAAAATTACATTAGCAGTTTGTTCATGGCTCTTCTGTTGGATGAGTCATTCTGAAAATCCAACAGCCATATTTTGAGATGCACATAGCAATGATGGGCGAACCCCACAATCATCAATGTGAGTGAGAAGGTTAGACGCGAATTCCACAACCCAGTGCAGCCTTCAAATGATTGCAGGCCTATCTGATACCCAGGCTTCTCTATTCCTGAGAATCCCTGACCCAAACTATATTCCCATGTCCTAACCACCCCCCCTAGATTGTGAGATTATGAATTAAAGCGAATCACACACAATATATTTTACCTAGTGCACATGGTATTCGCACTGACAGGATCTAAGAGAGTTGGAATGGATATAGCCGCACTAATTTATGCTGCTCCAGGTAAAGAAAACAACAATGGGAGGACTACATTTGCAGAGGTCCGACTGATGGAAAATTAGAGTGAAAAGTGGAAAACAACAACAACAACATTGAAGACTCTGTGGGAGAAGAGTAGAGAAGACAGGTACCACTGCAGCCAGCCCCTGTGACACTGACAGCTGTGAGCCATCACATTACCAAGTCAATGTACGAAAAAAAAAATCAATGCACACTCTGTCACTTTTGGTTTTAGCTAAGAGGGAATTCCACAGTCACCTACTGACACTTCAGCCTGGAGAGCTGACGGAGGTTTGAGTAACTGCCAGGCTTGGTGCGTGGGAGCTGCATTGGTTTTTACATCTCCTCTACCTACACTGATTGAATATTCTGGCAGCAAAAAGTTGGGTAGCATGTCTTTATTCTGTTCACACCAGCCCATAGTCAGGGCAATGCTTGGGGCAAAGGACTGATGCTCTGCATCCTGCAGCTGTGGAAATTTTTTGGCATTAGCCCCAAAGCTATGTTTACTCTATGTGAGTCAGGGGGATATAACTTAACTGCTGGGGCCTAACATCATAAGCAGCCCATAAAAAAAAATCTTCTGCCACACTGGGTGGTCTGGGTGATGATCCCACTAAACCCTGCAACACTAGGCCTGTAACAATTCGTTCTAAATTTCTTGTGCCACTGGAAGCTGCCTGGTGTACCTAGGAAGAACCTACCTGCATTCAACCTCTCTGGCCTCATAGTCTCCAGAGTAAAATCTCCTGTATATCTTTTAGTCACCCTACAGGACTGGAGTAGGATTCTGTTCACATCCTCTAGTCCTAGGACCAGGGCTATTAGTGTTATAAGTCATAGCAGCAGTTGGACTTTCTTAGCAGGACCTGAGGAAGGGTCCGTCCATATCACACAGTCCTAGAGCCACAGCAGTTTGTGACAGAAGCCCCAGTATCACTCAGGCTTACCAGTAGGACAAGAAGCAGCTACTCTGGTTTCTCTCAACACCAACAACCAGGCCTGGGCTATCACATTCTTAAGGAAGACGGATATCAAACTCTTCGAAGCCCAAAGATACACACCCAAGTAAACACGTACTCATCTCAAAGCCACACTTCTATCCCTACACCCCTTGGCTCACCTAGAACCAAAGCCAAAGCTACAAGACAAGTGGTACCCTGCATTCCAGCTAACCCATAAATTCTTTTCCAATAAAAACCTACTCCATAAAGAAGGGACAAATAAACAAGATGGGCAGACATCAACATAGTTACACAGGAGACATGAAGAAACAAAGTAGCATGACACCTACAAAAGAACACAATAGCCCTCCAGAATTAGGTCCTGAGCTGAAGAAAATGAATGAAAATATTGTTAAGGAGATAGATTCGTTAAGAAGAATCATATAAAAATTTTGGAGATGAAGTTTTCAATCAGAAAGTAAAAAATATGATTGAGAGCTTTAACAGTAGAATAGATCAAGGAGAAAAAAGAATTTCTCACCTGGAGGACAAGGCTTTTGAAATAACCCAATCAGCGATAAATAAAGAGAAAATAATTTAAAGAATGAAGTACATGAAATATGGGATACAATTAAATGATGAAATATTTGTATTATAGATATTCCTGAAGGAGAAGAAAAGGAAAAAGTTTTTGCAACCTGTAAAATAAACTAATAGTTAAATCTCGCAGTTGTTGAAAGAGACATGGACATCCGGATACAAGAAGGTCAAAGAACCACAAGCACAATCAACCAATAAAAGGTCTCTTCCAAGGAAAACTGCTTTAAATTGTTAAAAGTTAAAGATAGGTTGCTCCTCTTCCAGTCCAGCTCTCTGCTGTGGCCCGGGAAGGCAGTGGAGGATGGCCCAAGTGCTTGGGCCCTGCATCCACATGGAAGACCAGGAGGAAGCACCTGGCTCCTGGTTTCAGATTGGTGCAGCGCCTAGGCCAGAGCGGCCATTTGGGGAGTGAACCAACGGAAGGAAGACCTTTGTCTCTCTCACTGTCTAACTCTGCCTGTCAAATAAATAAATAAATAAATAAATAAAAGAAGAAAATTCTAATGGCGGTAAGAAAATCATCAAGTTACATATAAAGGAAAACCAATTAGATTAACAGACTTCTCAGTGGAAACCCTACAGGCCAGAAGAGAGTGGGGTGAGATATTCAAGGTCTTCAAAAAAAAAAAAAAAAACAAAACTGGGACCAGCACTGTGTGGTGTAGTAGGTAAAGCCACCTCTTGTGGTACTAGCATCTCATATGGGCTCTGGTTTGAGTCCTGGCTGCTCCACTTCTGATCCAGCTGTCTGTTAATGTGCCTGGGATGTAGTGGAAGATGGCCCAAGCCTTTGGGAACCTGTACCCATGTGAGAGATACAGGAGACACTCCTAGATCCTGGCTTTGGACCAGCCCAGCTCCAGCTGTTGGGGCCACTTGGGGAGTGAATCAGTGGGTGGAAGATCTATCTCTGCCTTTCAAATAAATAAATCTTAAAAAAATACTTTAAACCAAGAATATATCCAGTGAAGCTATAATTTAAAAGTGAAGCAGAAATATTTTATAGATAAGCAAAAACTGGGAGAATTCACCACCCCAGAACAGCCTTACAAGAAATTCCTAAGGGTGTCTTGCATTAGGAAGTAAACTTGAAACACATGTCACCACCAAATTCATTAACGGAGCAGGTAGAATCATTATCCAATAAATAAAATGACAGGTGTTAGTTCTTATCAATACTAACATTGAATGTAAATGGATTAAATTGACAAACCAAAAGACATAGGTTGGCTGAATGAATAAAAAACCATGATCCCACAATATGCTGCCTACA